>NC_073256.2:151342500-151632500 GCF_029289425.2 Pan paniscus | reverse complement strand
CCATAAATGCATAATGTATATTGACTTGCCTCTAATATGTCAATAGTAGAAAGAAATGTGTGCAACATAAGATTTATAATAAATTTAAGAAGTGAGAAGAGAGGACAAGGAATAAATCTGACCAGAGAAATTCCAACAGTAAGACTGAAGGACATCTTAAAGTATTTTGCGATGGGTAACATAGAAACTAAAAGGATAGCTCTAAACTTCAGCATCTAAACAGAGGACTGCAAATTCTTTGTATTCCACAAATTGAGGGGTGGCATCTAATTCCTCTCTGCTTGAATTAAGGTTGGCCCTAGTGACATGCTTGACCAATAGAAGCTTCTGGTATTCTGAGGCCAGATGACAGTCGGATGTGGCAACTTACATCCAGGCTTTTTGTAACACTCACTCTGGGGAAAGAGAGCCATAGTGTAAAATAGCTGACTATGCTGACACCACCATGCTGTGAGGAAGCCCAAGCTAGCCCATGGAGAGGCGACACAGAAAGAGACAGATGCCTAGGTAACTTCCAGATATTCCAGATATTCTAGATAACCCAGTCATAACCCCAGACATAAGGGTGAAGAAGGAGTTACTCCAGTCCCTCCAGACACAATGGGTAAAGGACCAAGGAACCCAGTTGGAAGCAAGAATTGAGGCTACAGACGTAAGACCTGACTGAGCCATTGCAGCCATCTACAGTCATTTGCATCACCCCAGATGAGGCCCAGTCATTGTGAAATAGAGGTAAACCATCTCTACTATGTCTGTCCAAATTCCAATCCACAAAATTGTGAGCACAATAAAATGATAGTTGTTTTACTAAATGTTGTTACACAGTAATTGGAGCACTGCATGAGGAGGCTGTTGCTTCCTTTCTTCAGATACATTTGCTGAGCACCTGCTAGTGCCAAACCCTTAGTGATGTTTTATAAATACTATATTTTCTAATCTTCCACATAATTCTAGACATTCTTATATCCAACTTATACATAAAGAAACAAATGATCATTGAATTTTGGAGACTTGTCCAAGATCACACTGATCATCTGCGCTGGGACTCACACTCACGTTCTGCCAAAAGAAATGAAAAGGCATGGCAAAGTCAAGTCACTGCCTTGAAAAGTGTGAGTTTACAGTTGAGTTGGAAAAGAAAAGTGCTTGATGATGCCAGCTATTGTGGATGCCCCCCAGGGATTTTGAGAGGAGCAGATGAATTTCAAGTGGGCTGATGATTCTGAAAGGGATTAAGTGGCAGATTGCACCACAGATGCCACTCTTAAGAGGTTCTTTTGTAAGATTTGCTTTTGGACAAGCAGGAAAGAAAGAAAGTGGAAAATGGTTTTCATAGAGAATGTTAGCAGTGATTACCTCTGAGGAAAAAATCTCTTTAATTCAAAATTTATTAGACCCATGTCTAGTTTTTGTTCTGTGAACAGGAAGTACAAGGTGAGAGTGTGCCTAGCAAACATAGCCCTTAAGCAGATGGGATTTCCCTTCCATGGTATCATCTCAGATACCCATGGTATCATATTTTCTCCCAGTTGTTAAGCCCTCCTCAGGAGCCACTTGACTCCACTAGCTCCAACATGCTATGTTTCCTGACTGGGAAAGCTAACAGCTGGCACTGAATTATCCATCCCCATGGTCTTCCCATCTCACCAGTATCCACCCTCCTGGTACACTTAGCTTTAAACCCTTATTGCAGACTGAATTTCCTGCTTTATGTATAAGACCTCAGTAATTTCAAACAGCGTGAAGTTCCCTGTGCAAGCTGTGATGTCTTATAGTGCCATGTGATTTTCCCTGAGGAGGATGTGTGGCTCACTTGTACTAATCTTTTAACACAGCTTAAGTGTATTTAGGGCCCTCACAAGTGCCAATCACATATTTTTCCCTAATCATTTAAAAAAAAAAAAAGGAAACCCAGAATTCAGAGAGGGAGTAACACATCAGCTTCATGGTTACTGTAGATCATTCTTTTCTTAGAGGTCTTAATTCTTGTCAGGTGTGAAGCAGTTGGAGCTTCTCCAGGTGTGTGGTCTTCTCTTGAGATCTCATTCTCTCCTTCTGTTCATTCCAAGGTTCAGAGTGATTTTGACTATAGATTCAAGCTGAGTTACACAATGTAGTTTTACCAAAACAAGCAATCACTTCTTTTGCTTCTATTCTTTGTAATATCCATGTCTATTTCTCAATTAGTTAAAATTTGAAGGTAAATGTGTATGAATCTTGCCTTGGAGACCACATCAAGAAATAGCCTGAACTTTAAGATGATGTCAAGGCATCGCTTTCCCAAAGTTGCATCTTTCCCCAAAGATTCCTCTAACTTGGCACTTGCAGTCACATTGGCTCATCTGTTTCCCATTAGGCTGGGAGAATCCTTGGAAATCTGGGACACTGCCTCACACATCTTTGTTTTCTCCAGGGTCTCACACAATGCCATTACATAATGCAGGTAATCAATAAGCATTTGCTTAATGGAACAGAACAGCACTATTGATTCTTATGACTTTGCCTCTGGAGTGATCCTTCTACCTAATAAAGCAACTTTTGCTAAGGCTATTGACATAAAATCTATCATGCCTTGGTTCCAAATCACTGCCTCTCCTGGTCATGCCTAAACTTCTATAAGAAACTGAGTTATGCCCAGAAAATACCAGAGCAGTAACCCACTTAAGAAACATCTTCTCACTTTTTCCTGCTTCATCCTTCAGCAATCAAAACTTACCTGTTCTGTTTTCTGCACCTATGGGTCAATGTTCCTTAAGCCAACTCATACATACCCAAATAAGATTAAAGTATTCATAATTAATCAGTGACTTCCAGCCCTGCATTACATGTTGAATGCACATGGATTTGGAAGCCAGAGAGACCTGGGTATTATATTTGATGGTGATAAACTTTATGAGAAAACTTTCTTTACTCTTTAATTTAAAAATGAGGAACCTAAAATTTAATTATCCACGACTTCAAGTCTCATAAGAAATAAATTTGTGTAACCACAACCACAATAATGACAGAGAACTCTTACTATCACCACAAAGATCTTCCTCATGGAACTCCTTTATAATCACACTGACTCTCACTTGCTACCATCCCTGACCCCTGGTAACCACTAATCTGTTTTCCATCTTTACATTTTATTCTTTCAAAAATTGTTATGTAAATGAAATCATACTGTATATGACCTTTTGGGATTTTTTTCCACTCAGCATAATGCTCTTAAGATCCATCCAACTTGTGTGTATTAATAGTTCATTGATGGGTAGAATTCCATATAATTCTATTATATGGATGTAACATAGTTTGTTTAAGCATTTACTTATTGAGGGTTGTCTTGGGTGTTTCTAAGTGGAGGTTTATTTATTTATTGTCTTCCAGACCATTTTTTGAAAACACTGTCTTTCTTCCATAGAATTGCTTTTGCAGCTTTATCAAAAATCAGTTGGCCATACTTGTGTGTGCCTATCTCTGGGTTATCTCTTCTGTTCCATTGGCTATTATAAGTGAAGCTGCTAAAAACAGCTAAAAATAGGAATTGTATTAAACATGCATATCAACTTGAAGTGAATTGATGCATTTACTACATGGAATCTTCCAATCCATGAATATGGTATGTATCTCCATAAATTTACTTCTTTTTTAAATTTCTTTTATCAATGTGCTGTAGTTTTCAACATAAATATTCTATACATGTTTTGTGAGATTGACACCAAATAATTTTATTTTCTGAGCAACTGTAAATGGTATTGTATTTTTAATTATGGTGTCCACATTTCATTGCTAGTATATAGAAATACTATTGACTTTTGTATATTGATCTTGCATTCTATGAACTTAACGAATTCATTATTTGTTCCAGCAGACTATAGATTCCTCAGCATAATTATATTATAGAGACAATTATGCCATTGGCAAATAGAAACAATTTATTTTCTGATCTGTATGCTTTCCACTTTGTTTTATTACTTTGTTGCACAAGCTGAAACTTTCAGCACTATGTTGAATAGACTGGTGTGAGTGAATGTTCTTGCCTTATTCCCAATCTTAAAGGAAAAACATTCATTCTTAAGCCATTAAGTATGGTGTTAGTTGTACATTTTTGTAGATATCCTTTATCAAGCTTGAGAAACTTTATTCTTATTTTTTGGGAATTTTTTGAATATCATGAATTGGTGTCGAATTATGTGAAAGCTTTTCTGCATCAATTGATGTGATCATTAAATTCTTCTATAGCCTGTTAATATGATGAACTGCATCAATTTATATTTATATATTGGACTATACTTCCATCCTTGAAACAAATTTCCCTTGGTCATGGTATATAATTTCTTTTATATATTGCTAGATTCAATGATTAGCATTTTATTAAGAATTTTTAATCTATATCATACAGTATATTGGTTTGTAGTTTCCTATTCCTATGATATTGTTGTTTGATTTTGGTATGAATGTAATAATGCAATACTGACTTTACAGAACAAGTTGTGACATGTTCTCTTTTCCTCCATTTTTCTGGAAGAGACTGTGCATAATTCATGTTAATTCTTCTTGTAATATCTGGTAGAATTCTCTAGTTAAACTGACTGGATATGAAGATTTATTTTCAGTAGTCCTTGATTACAAGTTAAATTCCTTTAAGAGGCATAGGACTCTTCAAATTATCTACTTCACACCAAATAAGCTTTGTTGGCTTGTTTCCAGGGAATTGGCTCATTTCACCTAAGTTATCAAATCTTTTGTATAGGCTTTTTCATAATATTCCCTTATTATCCTTTTGTTGTCTTCAGGGTATGCAGTGATATCCTTGTTTTGGTAAATTGTGTCCTCTCTCTCTTTTTTTTCTTTGTTAATCTTGCTAAAATTTTGCCAGTCTTATTGATCTTTAAAAAAAAATCTGGTTTTCTTGATTTTCTTATGTTTTTGTTTTCAATTTTATGTTTTTATGCTCTTTATTATTTCCTTCCTTCTGCTAACTTTGATTTTGTTCTTGTTTTTCTAATTTCTTGGGTTGGGAGATTATATTATAGATCTGAGACTTTTCCTCCTCGAATATCATGTAGTGCTATAAGTTTCCCTCTCAGTACTGCTCTGGGATCCATATGTTATAGTTTAACATGTTGTATTTTCACTTTTATTCAGTCCAATGTATTTTTTATTCCCTTGAGACTTCCTCTTTGATCCATGGATAATTTAGAAGCATATCATTTAGATACGAAGTGTTTAAAACATTTTCTATTATTTTTCTTTTCTTGATTTCTAGTTTGATTCTATTTTGGTTACAGAACATATTTTACATGATTTCAATTCTTTTAAATTTGTTGAGGTTTGTTTTGTCGGCATGATGTCATCTATCTTGGTATATGTTCTGTGGGCACATGAGACGATAATGTATTCTGCTGTTGTTGGGTGGAATGTTTTACAAGTGTGATTATATCCTGTTAGTATGGTTGACTTTTTCTGTTTTCTTGGTAATTTCTCTAGTTGTTCTTTTGATTGTTGTGAGAGAAGTGTTGAAGTCTTCAACTATGATTTTAGATTTGTGTATTTCTCTGTTCATTTCTATCAGTTTTTGCTTTACATTTTTTTTTAAACTCTATGGTTTGGTGCATATACATTTAGGGCTGCTCTGTCTTCTTAGCTAATTGGCTCTTTTATATTGCATAAGCATGCTTCTCTGTCTCTGGTAATTTGCTTCTAAAGTCTACTTTATGCAGTATTAATATAGCTACTTCTGCTTTTTTGATTAATGTTTGATATGATTTGGCTCTGTGTCCCTACCCAAATCTCACTTAGAATTGTTATAATCCCCATGTGTCAAGGTCAGGACTAGGTGGAGATAATTTTATCATGGGGGCGGTTCCTCCATGCTGTTCTTGTGAGAGTGAGTTATCATGAGATCTCATGGTTTTATAAGGAGCTTTCCACCTTCACTCAGCACTCATTCTCTCCCCTGCCACCGCATGAAGAAGTGCCTTCTGCCATGATTATAAGTTTACTGAGGCCTCCCCAGCCATGTGGAACTAAGAGTCAATTAAACCTCTTTTCTTATAAATTAACCAGTCTCAGGTATTTTTTAATAGCAGCATGATAATGGACTAACACAGTAAATTGGTACTGGGAGTAGGCCGCTTCTATAAAGATATCCCAAAATATGGAAGTTACTTTGGAACTGGGTAACAGGCAGAGGTTGGAACAGCTTGGAAGGCTCAGAGGAAGATGGGAAAATGTGGGAAAGTTTTGAACTTCCTAGAGACTTATTGAATAGCTTTGACCAAAATGCTGATAGTCATATGGACAATGAAGTCCAGGCTGACGTGGTCTCAGATGAAGAGGGGAAACTTGTTGGGAACTGGAGTAAAGGTCACTTTTGCTGTGCAAAGCGACAGGCAGCATTTTGCTCCTGCCAAAGAGATCTGTGGAACTCTGAACTTGAGAGAGATGATTTAGGGTATTTAGTGGAAGAAATTTTTAAGCAGCAAAGCATTCAAGAGGAAGCAGAGAATAAAAGTTCAGAAAATTCCCAGGCTGATGATGTAATAGAAAATAAAATCCCATTTTCTGGGGAAAAAAATCAAGCCTGCTGCAGAAATCTGAATAAGTAATGAGGAGCTGAATGTTAATCACCAAGACAATCGGGAAAATGTCTCCAAGGCATGTCAGAGACCTTCACGGCAGCCCCTTTCATCGCATGCCTGGAGGCCTAGGAGGGAAAAATGATTTCATGGACTGGGCCCAGGGCCCCCCTGCTCTATGTAATCTCAGGACATGGTACCCTGCATCCGAGCTGCTTCAGCTCCAGCCATGGCTAAAAGGGGTCAAAGTATGGCTCAGGCCATTGCTTCAGAGGGTGCAAGCCCCAAGCCTTGACAACTTCTATGTGGTGTTGGGCCTGGGGATGCACAGAAGACAAGAATTGAGTTTTGGGAACCTCCACCTAGATTTCAGCAGATGTATGGCAATGCCTGGATGTCCAGACAGAAGTCTGCTGCAGGGGTGGAGTCCTCATGGAGAACGTCTGCTAGAGCAGTGTGGAAGGGAAATGTGGGGTTGGCACCCCCACACAGAGTCCCCAGGGGGGCACTGCCTAGGGGCACTGTGAGAAGAGGGCCATCATTCTTCAGACCCCAGAATTGTAGATCCACAGACAGCTTGCACCATGCACCTGGAAAAGCCACAGATAATCAATGCCAGCCCATGAAAGCAGCCTGGAGGGAGGCTGTACCCTGCAGAGCCACAGGGGCAGAGCTGCCCAAAGCCCTGGGGGCCCACGTCTTGCATCAGTGTGCTCTGGATGTGAGACATGGAGTCAAAGAAAATTATTTTGGAACTTTAAGGTTTAAATGACTGCCCTATTGGATTTCAAACTTGCATGGGCTCTGTATCTCCTTTGTTTTGGCCAATTTCTCCCACTTGGAATGGGTGTATTTATGCAATGACTATAACCCCATTGTATCTAGGAAGTGACTAACTTGGTTTCGATTTTATAGGCTTATAGGCAGAAGCAACGTTGGACTCTTGACTTTTGGGTTAATGCTGAAATAAGACATTGTGGGGGCTGTTGGAAGGGCATGATTGTGCTTTGAAATGTGAGGACATGAGGTACGGGAGAGGCCAGGGGTGGAATGATATGGTTTGGCTCTGTGTCCCCACCCAAAACTCACCTTTCATTGTAATAATCCCCACATGTCAAGGGCAGGACCCAGTGGAGATAATTAAATCATGGGGGTGGTTTCCCCATGCTGTTCTCATGATAGTGAGTGAGTTCTCATGAGATCTGATGGTTTTATAAGGGGCTTCCCCATTCACTCAGCACTCATTCTCTCTCCTGCCGCCTTGTGAAGAAGTGCCTTCCACTATGTTTGTAAGTTTTCTGAGTCTTCCCTAGCCATGTGGAACTGTGAGTCACTTAAACCTCTTTTCTTATAAATTACTCTGTCTCAGGTATTTCTTCATAGAAGTGTGAGAACAGACTAATATAGTTTCTGTATTATACCTTTTTCCATTTTTTTACTTTCAACCTATGTGTATCATTATATTTGAAATGATTTCCTGTAGACAGCATAAGTTTAGTCATGTTTTTTCTTATCTGCTCTTCCAGTTTTTATGTATTAATTGGAGTAATTCAACATTTTACATTTTATGTAATCATAATATGTTAAGGCTTAAGTCTGCTCCCCATGCCCCATTTGTTCTGTTTTTTGCTTCTCTGTTTTCTCTTTTTATGCCTATCTATGTGAGTTACTTGAATGCTTTTGGTATTTCCATTTTTATTTATCTATTTTTTAACTGAAATAGATTTATTCATTTATTTTTAACTGTTATTTTAAGCTCAGGGGTACAAGTGCAGGTTTGTTAAATAGGTAAACTTGTTTCATGGGGTTTGTTGAACAGATTGCTTCATCACCCAGGTATTAAGCCTAGTACCATTAGTTGTTTTTTTTCTGATCCTCTCCTTTCTCCCAACCTCCCCCCCGCAAAAGGCCCCAGTGTTGTTCCCCCCTATGTATCCATATGTTCTCATCATTTAGCTCCCACTTATAAGTGAGAACATGCAGTATTTGGTTTTCTGTTCTTGTTCTAGTTTCCTAAGCATAATAGCCACTAGCTCCATCCGTGTCCCTGCAAAGGACAAGATCTCATTTTTATGGCTGCGTAGTATTCCATGGTATATATGTATCACATTTTCTTTATCCAGTCTACCATCAATGGGAATGTAGGTTGATTCCATGTCTTTGCTATTGTGAATATCTATATATTTTATTAGCTGTTTTTAGTGGTTGTTCTAGGTATAACACTGCATATATACAATTTTTCACAACCTACTGGTATGAACACTTCACTAGTTTAAATGAACTGCAGAAAGATATTACCTCCCTGTATGTCTCTTTACTTTCCTTCACTTATGCTATAATCCATATACACTGAGAACCAAATCAGACAGTGTTAAAATTTTTGCTTAAATCATCAAACGTAATTGAGACAACTCAAGAAGAGAAAGACAGTCTATTGTATTTACTCATATTTTTCCTCTGTTTGTTCTTTCTTCCTGATCTTCCAAGGTTCCTTCTTTTATCATTTTATTTCTGCTTAGGGAACTTCCTTTATTCCTTATTTATTTATCAGTTCTAATATTTCTGTTTGGTTCCTCTTTATGTCTTCTGTTTGTGTGCTGAACCTTTTTATTATATGCTAAAGCTTTCCATTTTAACATTTGTTTCAAATGTGTTCATAATTGCTCATTATAATGGTTCATGTCAGATAATCCTAACATCATTGTCATCGCAGTGTTCATCTCTATTTTTCTGCCCAGTTTGAGATCTTCTTCATTCTTGGTATGATGAGTCATTTTCAGTTGAAACCAGGACAATTCGGGTATTATGTTATGACTCTTATACGGATGTTATTTATTGCTTCTATTTTAGCAGGCACATCCTGAAACTAGTCTGATGGGTTAAGTGTGGAGCCACCTAATTACTTCCAGGTGGGGTTGAATTAAAACTTCTCCGTTGAGACTCCATTGACATTTGTGGGTGGAAAGTGCTCTTTGTAACTGCTGGGTAGGTGTGGGAGTTCTGTCTCCCATCAGGGAACTTTCTTACCACTCCCCACATGGCCTCTCCTGACTCTGTCAGTGGAGTGTTTGCCTCAGCACCCATGAGTAGTATTAAAGTTCTCCCATCTCATGAGGCCTTCTCTGACACCATGATGGTAGACAGGGGGAGAAGCTTCTTGTTATCTAGTCAGGGTGGAAGTCCAGCCTCCCCATGTGGACCCCACTGATACCTCAGAGGAGGAGATAGAAGGTGAGGGAGAATGGAGAGAGGCCTCCTTATTGCTGAGTAGTGATGAAAGGCTTGATTCCTGACTCAACCATCTCTGAATGTACCCCAATAAGGGAGTTGGGCATCTTGTTATAGCCCAGCAAGGGTGAGGTCTATGTTCTCCACTTTACCTTTCTTTGCTGGTGGGGTCACCAGCAAAGTGGTGTTTGGCTGGAGTGGAGAAATTATTGTCTGAAAGCCTTCTACCTTGCCAGGCTGCCCATTTTTGGATCATTTGGCTAGAAAGAACAATCTTTCCTTGTGGCTTTTTTTTTTTTTGCCTGAGTCAGTGGTATTTCTGAGTTGCTGGATTCTCCAGTACACAGTCTGAGATATAAGAGGCAAAACTAACCAACCAACCAAACAAACACGAAATAGAGAACTCATCATGGCATCATTCTCAGGTCCTGAGGCTCCTAGCTTGTCTGCCTTCCTCTCTCCACTTTTTAGTCTTCTTTTTTTTTTTATATGGCATATCCAGGATTTCTGTTTGTACTTAGGGAAGAATAGGATAGAATACATCTACTTCAGCTTTCTGAAAGCAGAAGTTCTGTCCTTGATATGGTTTGGCTGTGCCACCACCCAAATCTCACCTTGAATTGTAATAATCCCCTCAAGTCAAGGGTAGGGCCAGGTGGAGACAATTGAATCATGGGGGCAGTTTCCCCCATACTGCTCTCATGGTAATGAATAAGTCCCATGAGAACTGATGGTTTCATAAAGACAGTTCACCCACATATGCTCTCTTGCCTGCCACCATGTAAATCGAGCCTTTTCTTCTCCTTTGTCTTCTGCCATAATTATGAGGCCTCCCCAGCCATGTGGAACTGTGAGTCAATTAAACTTCTTTCCTTTATAAATTACACAGTCTTGGGTATGTCTTTATTATCAGTGTGAGAACGGACTAATACATTCCCTTTTTAATTATTAAAAGTGTGCTCTAGGTTAAAGCTTTAATCTGAAGTATATTTTTAAACTCATGCTGAGTGACCTGAAATGGGAAGATATGTGTGATCATGAGATCTACACTTTCATTTCTCCTCCATTTTGGAGTTGAGAGAGAGAGAGAGGGGTGTGAGATGATCATAATCTGCTTTGTCCCCAAATGAGACAAACACACATCTCCTTTCTCCTCCTTATCTTAGTCCAGCTTCTCTGGAGCTAGAGAAGGCAGGGACTCTATTTCGCAACTGACCATGTGATAACAGTGAAGAGACATTCCTTGTTACTCTCTGGTTTGGTGTGGTTTGATATGTTCTTGGCAATTTTCTCAAAGATAGTAGCCTCTGAGGAGTGCAGGTGGTGTCCTCTGAGGGGTGCTCAGTGTTATTCTGGCCATCTCAGAGGGGACAGAGTTCACTCTTATCACAAACACTGCTCTTCCTACTAAGGTTGCCAGATTTAGCAAATAAAAATATAGGACAACCAGGTGAATGGAAATTTCCAATAATCAAGTAATAAGTTTTTAGTATAATTATGTCCTATGCAGTATTTGGAACATACTTATAGTAAGAAAAGTTATTCCTGTTGATCTGAAATTTAAATTTAACTGTGTGCCTTGTATTTTATCTAGTAACTGCATCTGCAAGGCCAATTATTCCTGCCCTTTCGTTTTTCCTCTCTCTTATACCATGATAAGAAGGGGTGGGATGTTTGAAGGCTCTTATAGGGAAGATTCTTATACTTCTTAGTAATCCCTGGGAGAGAAGTCCAGGCCTAATTGCTTACAGCCCTCCTTAGAATGTGGGGGTAATTAGTGCTTCCTTGTTCTTGACTCTAAGCTTTAATTCTTAGGAAATAGGAAAACTCTTATTCATCATGCTATTGTACAGAAAAGGATTAGACACTCTATAATCAAATGCTACACCAAATGCAATCATTTTCCAGAGTATATATTTTGGGCAATGAATGTTGTGGACACTGAGTAGGGGAAACACCAGTCAGGGTTGGATTTGTTTCCCAGTGCCTCTGGGTCTCTCTTTCCTCATTGGAAGATGAGGTGATTGAACTGGGGGACATCTGAAAGAAACATGGTATTTAATGGGTTATTTCCTGCTGCTTCAGAGTTTTGGCTGAGGATCCATAGCTGGGGACAATAAGAAAAATAATAGCCAATATTTATAATTATGGATGAGAAACTGCTGTTAGAGCTTTGCATATATTTCCTCACTTAATCCTTAAAACACCCTCTGTGATGGGTACTATTATTATCATGCCCATTTCATCAACAAAGAAACTAGGAGACTGAGAGGCAAATTGGCCAAGATCACCATGGATGACAGGTGCCCCATGCAGTCTGAGACTTGTCTCCACAGTTTCACCATGAATGTCCATGCAGATCCAGTGAATATCAACCCTGCTTTGCAGAAAAGGCTGGAGAGCCATTGCAAAGGCATCTTTGAAGACAATTATGAGAAATACAGGACATGGCAATTGTTTTACTTCTGTGCGTGTGTGTGTGTGTGTGTGTGTGTGTGTGTGTGCACGCGCGCCAAAGAGAGGAGGCAGGTGTGGTCCCATAGTCTAAGCTGATGATGAGGAACCCTAAGTAGGAGTTGACTCAGTGCCTGGGGAACTTGCTCTGTGGTGTGGGCTGAGGATGTTCAAAGCCCCACAAAGACCCCCACAGGAAAGAGCTAGCCTTGCATGCCTGCCATCACAAGGCATTTGATAGTCCAGAGAGGGCTTCAAATACTTAAGCTAAGTAAAAACACCTTTTGTATATGTTCTCTTATCTTTCACCCTTCTCTTGTCTGGACACTGGAGGAGCCCAAAGGAGCAGGTGTAGTGGAGGGAGATATGGAGCAAGGAAGGAGGTGGAACCAGTCATGTCCCCCACCCCTGCTCCCCGCTGGTTCCAGAGCTGAGAAATAGGAGAGGGGAGCTTCCAAAGAACACTGAGATGAAAGGGTTGATATAGCAAGATCAGATTTTCTGATACCTGAACATGGAACTGTTCTTATAGGTGAAAATGACTAAACATCTCTAGTATCTGCTTGAGATGCTGTTAAGGGGAAGACCAGGGAGATGCAACAGAACAGATTGAGGTAGTGCCAAAACAGTAAAAACAACAAAACACAAAGAAACAAAACCTTGTTACTGTTCCTTATCAAATGTACCTGGTTCAGTAAGCCAGCAGTAATGAATTGGTTGCCAGGTTGCCCTGGAAACCAGGTTGCCCAGTGCCTCTGGGTCTTCCTCCATTTCTTCATTGCCAGATTGAGGTGGTTGCATCTGGTGATTTCTGTGCTTCCTATTTCATGTTTGAAAAGTAACGGAAATCAATACAGTGCAGCTCAGGAATCCACCTCCCAGGGGCTTATGTTATCTTCTGGGAATATTTTTAAGATTTAAATACAATTATCTGAGTCCCCATGTAGTATGTCCCTTCCACAAGATTTCTGAGATCCTGGAGTTGGGAGTGTTTGGGGGATTCCAAATCTATGCTCCCCTTTCACTTCGTTTTTGCACAGGAGTGATGGGAATCACTGTCTTCCAATCCAAAAGGTAGATTCCACCCCTCCCTGCCATGTCGTTTGGGTCTCTCATTCTATCACACTCTCCACTTTTCTTTGTCTCTTTCTCATTTTTTCTCTTCTTCTCTCTCCCAGATGCCATTCATTTCCCTCCATTTCTTAATTTATGAGGCTCCAAACTCTTTTTCTCTGCTTTTGCCCCTTTGTAATTCAAAATTTATTTCCCCTTAGGATTTTGAGCAAGTCCTCTCTCTCTTTGCCTCCCCTTTCTCATCTGGGCTTAGCCCAGGGGCCTCACTTTTCTCCTACAAAAGGACACATCAAGATGATTCATAAATAATTGTGCCTTATATTCCCTTGAATTATGCCACTCCCTTGGAGGGAAAAAGCAGCTTCTGTCAGTTTATGTTCTAAAGAGTGTCTACCTTCCCTCTGCTCTAGCATAATATGTGAGTCTGGTAGGAGTTGATGATGATGATGATGATAATGATAGTAATAATAATAATAATAGCAACAATATCCCAAGAGCCACAAAATCCATAAATGGAAGCACTTAAAACTTCTGATGTTTTGTAAATTGACTCCGTCAGAAGACAGTTCATTGTGTATCTCACAACAGACACAGATGACATCAATTCCCTTGAGATTTGTGTTCTTTTTAACTAGTGTGCCTACAAACAAGGTGGTACTTCTCATTAACCCTTAACATAATATTCTTACATGCAGAGACCTTTTTATAGTGCATTCCTGTTTTTGAAGCACTTTCATGAGTATTCTCTTGCTTACTTCTCAGTGCAATGCTATGAGATGCATCCATTATCAACACCCATTTTATATATAAACCAACTGAGGCATTAAATGACATATTCTGTAAGTGACAGGTCCTGTTTGGAAGGCTGGATCTTCTGTCTTCAAATCTCATGCCATTTCTGGGGTAAATATTCAAACAAATCTCTCTTATATATGGGGTAAGATAGGAGCAGACAGGTTCTATAGGACTTTGGGTAATCTGCAAAAGTCTTTTTTGGAGGAGAGAACATTTGGTAAGGGCCTTAAGGGAGGGTTATATAGCACATCAATGATCTTGCATGGGAATACATGTTATATACAATTTGGGAAACCCATTCTTTAGTAGTGGGATTTGTAAAACATTATTTTATCGTTTGTTGGTGTGCCATGGAACAGAGTCAAAATGCTCTTCTAACACATTTCAACTGGAATTGGGGAGAGGCACTGTTTATTGAGTGCCAACCCACGTGCCAAGTAACCTATATGCATTTTCTTACTTAAGCCATACAATTATTAATGACATTTTTTAAACAAGAAAGCTTAGAGAATAGGAGGTTATGTGACTTGTAGAAGTGAAGTATCCATTAATAATTGCAATAGCAAACATTTATTGAGCATGTAATATGTTCCAGACACTTTACACCTTTATTATCTCAGTCATCATCCCCAAGATTGTATATGGGAGGCATCATTATTGCTGGAGTTTGAGGGGACCAATGAGTATATAAAGCAGCGAGGCAGACAGAAGTAAATGGATCAGCTAAGATATTGATGAAAACCGAATTAGAGAACAAGGCTTAGACAAGTGGTAATGTTGTACTTTCTAATGCTCTTGTATGCAAATTTGACCTTGGAAAAGCCCATTCAATGGATATTGGGGTCTACAGAGCAGACATATGCATGATGATGCCCTTTCACTTATCCAGGTGAGGTAGGGTCCAAAGAGAGAAACTTCTGTGCTTTGGACTTTGATAAATAAGCTCCACCCACATACAAGAAATGTGTGTCAACAGCTGCCATTCACCAACGAGGTAACTCAATCCATCTCTGACTGGGGGAGATGATGGGGCCAAGTAGCCAGGAGTGTTTAGGGACAATCTCTTTCTTGGAAACCAGAGGTGAAGAGAAAGGCATCTTCTTGGTACCCCTAACCATTTTCCCCATTTTGTTGAGTAAGAATTGGAGGGAAAGAGCAGCTAAGTAAATTGCCCAGGTTATATAACTCTTCTGTGGCAGAGCCGGGAGTCTGACTCTAGAGCTAGTCAACCATGCTGGGCTGCTGAGCTCACACCCAGAGCTGCCTGGCTTGGGTTCTTCCACCATAGCATTGTTAAAACCTTAGACACACTAAATTTAACAGAGTTTAACTGAGCAAAGAATGATTTGTGAATCAGGCAGCCCCCAAACCAGAATAGGTTCAGAGAGGTTCCAGTGCTACTGTGTGGTTGAAGATATATGGGCAGAAAAAGGAAAATGGCATACAGAAAATAGAAATAAGGTACAGAAACAGGCAGATTGGTTACAGCTGAATGTTTATTTTATTTGAACCTAGTTTGAACAGTTGGCTGCCTTTGATTGGCCAAAACTCAATGACTGGTACAAAAGTAGGTTACAGTCTGTTTACACATCCAGTTAGGCTACAGTTCACTAGGTACAGAGAAATCTTTAGGCCAAACTTAAAATATGTAAAGAGGTAGCTTTGGGCTAAACTTAATTTAATAGCCTATTATACGGCATGGAGAGATATGACTATGAAGTTGGAAATACATTAGCTGCTCAGTTTTCAAAAAGATTCTGGTGCAACTCTGTGTCCAGGGAACTAGGTATATAACTAACGCTTGCCTGCTTAACTTGTATGCTTGTATGTTCCTGTATTTTCACTGGCTGTAACTGCAACTGTCGGTAATGACCCAAGCCATACTTCACATTTCTTTGCCACTACCTTCACTCACTTCCTCCACCTCAGCTACTCAGGGCTTTCCAAACTTCCTGTCAGTCCAGTGTTTCATAATATCCTTCCAGGTGACATTGTCAGCTCATGGCAGTCCCACCTGTAGACAACACCCAGATAGCAAAAAGTAAAGATTTTTGGTTCAAGTTCAACCTGATAACACTCTCCATATCTAGATATAATAATAATGCCAATCTGTTAGGTGCTAACTACATCAATGTTTTGCAGGAATCAGCTCACTAATGCAACAGCCATCTGTTCTTATTACACCACTCTTTTTCTCTGCACTGGGATGATATTTCAATCTGTTAACTTATGTGGTTCTTTCCTTTGGATTTTCTGCTACACTGAAATTCTTCCTCCTTGCTACAGGGACACCTTGCCCATCTCTTACCTCAGGGAAGGGGTGATTCTGGAGGAACAGCAAAAATACACTGAGATGTCTGATGTGTCTAATTTTGAGACTCCAAAAGATTTCTCAGGAGTTAGTTAGGGAGGATATCAAAGGGAAGAAGAGAGTAAGCATTGGGGCTCCCTTGGAAAAAAGTAGCCTTTTGCTCTATACTGCTCTACTCTGCATAGACCAAGCAAGAAGGATGGTGGATAAACCCTCTTTGCTTTGTGAGATCCAAGGAAAGAGGTGACTTTTCCCAGTTGTGCCTGGAGAGGTGCCAATATGTCAGAGAAGGTGTGGCTTTGTGGGGGGTCTAGGAAGAGAGGGACTTCGAGGGCCTCAGGGTATCCTCCACTCAGTGGTGTGGGGTAGAACTGTGGCCGTAGGGCTGCAAATGGTCTTTTGTACTCAAAGAGGCATGGGTGTAGCTGAGAAAGGGTCCAGGCTCAAGAGGCCTTGATGCTGGAGATAAGGAAATAGAGCAGCATCCTTCGTGGGCCAGTAGCTAAGAACCAGGCAGGGCAGGGATCATTCTGCAGAGATCAGATGTATAGGCAGCAACTGAGAACACCTCCCACCATCTCACAAAATGCGAGCCATGTATCCCAACCTGATCTAAATGTTATAGAGAACCCCAGGTAAACAGAGTGGGAAGAGCCCTGATGATGGGCTGAGACGAAGTTTCTGATACTACATGGAATGGGAGTTTGAAGAAATTAGGTCAAGTTAAAAATAACAAATTAATTAACCTCTGATGACAGAAAACAAAATAATTTCCTGGAGGGGTGGGAACTGGCTGGGATGGGGTTCAAATAACTTTCTGGGCATGATAAATATGTTCTATATCTTGACGGGGGTGTACATTACATGGGTGCCAGTATTGATCAAAACTTATCAAACTGTACACTTAAGATCTGAGTACTTAATTGACTATAAATTATGCTCCCATTAAAAAATTAAAGTGATAAAAATATTAAGGTTACATTTCTTGCATGCCTGAGTTTGCAACATTCATGATTATAAAGGTTACGCAGACAGGACCCATTTTGTCTGACCCTAGAGTCCGTGTTCTCCTGATTGAGACGCAGTGGGGCCTTATAATTGGAACCTCCTCCTGCCATTTGCAGCTGTGTGGCCTTAGAGGAGCCGTGAAAAAAGTCAAGGCGTCAGTTTCCCTGTCAGCCATATGTGGATAGTTAACAGCTTTTACTTCAGAGGGTGGCTGTGTTTTATTGCCTGTAAAGTCTTCGAAACAGTGCTGACACCAGTCTGAGCAGGTAGCTGTTCCTTGACAATAAGTGAAAAAACCTCAAACTGCAGCAGTTATGGGGAAAGCAGAGGCCTCAAATTAATGTGCTTAGTCAGCCACAGGTCCCAGGCAAGCTAGAGTTAACACACGAACTTTTGGCCACTCAGCTCAATGGGAACTCCAACTACAAATGCTTTGAAGACTGTTTACCAAGCAGGGGAATTTGATATTATGAAACTTCTAGAAAGATATTTGGCACTAGTAGAAGCACATAAACTTTAAAAGCCTGAATAAAGCCCACAGAAGAAGTTAAGAAAGCTTCTCAGGGAAAATGGAAAAGAAATGCTACAGTGATTTCAGGGGTTTCTAAGTTAGCTCAGTAATTCCGAGAGGCTTTCAGGGGCCTTTTCTTTCAGCTTTCTCTCAAGAGATAAACTATGAAGATGGCAGATATGAATTCCCCTGTGGAGAATAAATGCAGATAACATTTAAGTAATGTTAAATTAATACTCCTTCAACACAATTATTGAGGACTTATTGTTTCCCAGACATAGCTGTGGGAGCTGAGGAGGATGTATATGGAATAGAAATGTTTTGGAGAATTTCAAGTATGAAAGGGGAGGCAGACATGCACAAATCAGTGGAACATTGGGGAATAAAATGTAGGCTGTACTGGAGGTGTGAGCAAAGTGCTGTGGGAGGCTAGCTGGGAGCAGGGAATTCTGAATAGGGGTTGAGTGAGGGTTCATTGGATTGGCATTTGAGTGCAGGCTGGAAGAGTCACACTGGAGGTAAAGGGTGATGGTGTTATAGACACAGGGCCCAGGAGAGACTGAATCCCACCCTGTCAATCATCCCACTCTGTCAATCATCCCAGTAGTTTCCTTTGCATCTCTGAGAGAGGAACATACAAGGAACAAGAATATAACTGTTTTGTTAACAGCTACCCAGTGTGCAATACCTTAACATGGAGCTTGCTCCTAAAGGTTGAGTTAGAGCATGAAACTAAGGCTCAAAGCAATGCCAGTGCTTCTCATTCTGCCCTCTTCTCCATCCTCACTGCCCTTACCACCAGATTTGATTCTTGGCATGCTTAGGTTATTTGTGGAGAATGAGAGACTGATCATATTCAAGTGGACTCTTGGGTTTAATTATCCACCTAACCACATGAAAGCTGGAAGAGGGAGGAAAGAAGGCAGCCATCTGCCCTGAGATACTAGGGCCCGCCAAGGTCTGCTTACCACATTTACGTAGACATTGTGAGAGAATGCATGAGTAGGCCTGTCTTCAATGATTATGCCTCCTAGTGAACACAGCCTAGTAAACATCTCCAATGTTGACCAATTAGATTAAGTCCTGTAATAGCTGGAAAAGATTGAGTGGAGGTTCTTTCTACCCATAAGGAACAGGAAAGAAATATTCTCTGCCCTTCAGTGAACAATAGGGAATAAAGACATCCCAACCTAGAAGAGAAGCTGTGTTTCATCCTGAATTTGTGAAAGAGTAGATGATGTTTGAAGACAAATACGTGTCCTTTATCGAAGGATAGGAAATGCACAGAGTTGGTGATGGGAGATGAGACTGGGAATACATGTTGAGCTGGAAAAGCAAGATCTCTCCTGCTCCATCAAAGCTTCCCTGCAGGTGAAAGCCTCCTTTAAACACATTGTCTTTTTTCATGCATATTTCACACATATTATGAGTCTTTTTTTAAATACGTTTCTTTATAAGAACACTGAAGCTCAGAAAGATTTAGGAAGCTGTCCCAAGTCATACAGCTTGTAAATAGTTGGAACTAGCATCAGATAACCTTTCTCCTACTGCAGTACTCTTTCACTCATACATACTGCCTCAAAATTGGAACATGGCAGTCCATTAATTGTTAGAGGCTTAAATATGAAATGTAAAAAACGTATACACACACACACACACACACACTTGTTTTGACTAGGGGTAATAGAGCTTGAGTACTAATCCTTTAACTTCCTGAGTCTTTCATGGATTATGTCTGTTGTCTCAACATTTCAAATATCTAATTCATCATTTGTCCTGGATTTTTTATTTTACAAATTACTGTTAACAATAGTTTCAATAAAACGATGTGGGATGGGTTTGGTGGAGTTCTGTTTCATATTTCTGGTTTCTGCCACAGTCTCATGGGTGTAGTGACCAAGTTCTCTCTTTTTTTCTTGAATTGTTTTAAATTTTAATGTTTCGTATCCAAGTACTTTTTGGTTACATGGATGAATTGTGTAGCGGTGAAGTCTGAGATTTTAGTGCATTCATCACCAAGTACGTACATTATACCCAATCTGTAGGTTTTTATCCCTCACCCCCTCCCACCCTCCCCTCTTCTGTCCAGTGTCCATTATACCACTTCATATGCATTTCCATACCCATAACTTAGCTCCCACTTATAAGTGAGAAGATATGGTTTTTGGTTTCCCATTCCTCAGTTACTTCATGTATAATAATAACTCCAGTTCCATCCAAGTTGCTACAAAAGACATTATTTCATTTTTTTTTAATGCTGAGTAGTATCCCATGGTGTGTGTGTGTGTGTGTGTGTATGATCTTTATCTACTCATCATTGGATGGGCAGTTAGGTTGCTTCCATATCTTTGCAGTTGTGAATTGTGCTATAATAAACATGTGTGCAAGTGCCTTTTTGATATAATGACTTCTTTTTCTTTGGGTAGATACCCAGTAGTGGGATTGCTGGATCGAAAGGTTAGATCTACTTTTAGTTCCTTGAGAAATCTCCAAACAGTTTCCTGTAAAGGTTGTACTAATTTAAATTCCCACCAGCAGTACTTAAGTGTTCCCTCTTCAACACACCCATGCCAACATCTATTGTTTTCTGACTTTTTAATAATGGTCATTCTGTAGGGGGTGATGTGGTATCTCAGTGTGGTGTTAATTAATACTTCCCTGATGATTAGTGACATTGAGCATTTTTGCGTGTTTTTTGGCCATTTGTATATGTTCTTTTGAGAAGTGTCTATCCCTGTCATTTGCCCACTTTTTGATGGAATTATTTTTTTTTTCTTGCTGATTCATTTGAATTCCTTGAAGATTCTGGAAATTAGTCCTTTGTTGGATGCATAGTTTGCAAATATTTTCTCCCATTCTATGGGTTGTCTGTTTACTTTATTTGTTCTGCTATGTAGAGCTTTTTAGTTTAAATTCTTTGCCTAGGCCAAAATACAGATGAGTTTTTCCTAGGTTTTATTTTAGAATTTTTATAGTTTCAGGTCTTAGATTTAAGTCTTTAATCCATCTTGAGTTGATTTTTGTATACGGTGAAAGGTAGGGATCTAGATTTATTCTTCTGCGTGCGGCTATCCAGTTTTCCCAGGACCATTTATTAGATAGGGTGTCCCCTCCCCAATTTATGTTTTTGTATGCTTTGTCGAAAATCAGTTGGTTCTAAGTATTTGACTTTATTTCTGCTTTCTGTATTCTGTGCAGTTGGTCTCTGTATCTACTTTTATACCAATACCATGCTGTTTTGGTTACTATAGTCTTATAACTTGAAGTAGGGTGATGTGATGCCTCTAGATTTCTTCTTTTTACTTAGATTGCTTTGGCTATTTAGGCCCTTTTTTTGGTTCCATATGAACTTTAAGACTGTCTTTTTCTAATTTTGTGAAAAATCACGTTGGTATTTTGATAGGAATTGCACTGAATCTACAGATCGCTTTGGGCAATATGGTCATTTTCACAATATTGATTCATCCAATCCACAAGCATGGGATATTTTTCCATTTGTGTCATCTATGTTTTATTTCAGTAGTGTTTTGTAGTTCTTGTAGAGATATTTCACCTCCTTGATTAAGTATATTCCTAGATATCTTATGTATGTATGTATGTATTTTTTTGTATCCATTGTACTTGATTTGATTCTCAGCTTGGTCACTGTTTGTGTATAGCAGTGCTACCAATTTGTGTACATCGATTTTGTAACCAGAGGCTTTGCTGAATTCATTTATCAAATGTAGGAGTCTTTTGGAGGAGTCTTTAGGGTTTTCTAGGTACATAATCATATCACTGGCAAACAGAGACAGTTTGACTTTCTCTTTTCCTATTTATTTGGATGCCCTTTATTTCTTTCTTTTGCCTGATTGCTCTAGCTAGGCCTTCCAGTACTATGTCAAATCTAAATGGTGAAAGTGGACATCCTTGTCTTGTTCCAATTTTTAGGGGGAATGCTTTCAACTTTTCCCCATTAAGTATAATGTTGGCTGTGGGTTTATCAAATATGGCTGTTATTATTTTGAGGTATGTTCATTTTATGCCTAGTTTATTGAGGGTTTTATCACAAAGGTATGCTGGATTTTATCAAATGATTTTTCTGCATCTATTGAGATGATCTTATGATTTTTGTTTTTAATTCTGTTTATGTGGTAAATCACATATGCCTAACATATGAATAACATATGACTTGCATATATGTTAAACTATCCCTGCATCCTTGGAATTAAACCCACTTGATCATGTTGAATTATCTTTTTGATGTGCAGTTGTATTTAGTACTTTGTTGATGATTTTTGTATCTGTGTTCATCAGAGATATTGGTCTGTAGTTTTCTTTTTTCTGTTTTTTTTCGAGACAGGGTCTTACTGTGTCACCCAGGTTGGAGCGGAGTGGTGTGATCTTGGTTCACTGCAACTTCTGCCTCTCAGGCTCAAGCAATCCTCCTACCTCAGTCTCCCAAGTAGCTGGAACTACAACGCATGCCACCAAACCTGGCTAATTTAAAAACATTTTTGGTAGAGATGGGGTCTCCCTATGTGGCCCAGGCTGGTCTTGGACTCCTGAGCTCAAGTGATCTACCCACCTTGGCCTCCCAAAATGTTGGGATTACAGGTGTGAGCCACTGCACCCGGTGGTCTGTAGTCCTCTTTTTCTGTTACATTTTTTCTTGGCTTTGATATTAGGGTGATACTGGTTTAATAGGATGAATTAGGGAGGATTCCCTTTTTCTTAATCTTTTAGAATCATTTCAGTAGGATTGGTATCAGTTCTTCTTTGAATATCTGTTAGAATTTGGTTGTGAGTCTGTCTGACCCTGGGTTTTTCTTCTTGGCAATTTGTTTTTTATTACTGATTCAATCTCACTACTTGTTATTGGTCTGTTCAGGATTTCTATTTCTTCCTGATTCAAGCTAGAAGGATTGTATGTTTCCAGGAGTTTATCCATTTCATCTAGGTTTCCATTTCCTCTAGATTTTCTAGTTTGTGTGCGTAGAAGTGTTCATAGCCGTTTCAGATGTTCTTTTGTATTTCTGTGGTGTCAATTGAAATATTTCTATTTTCATTTTTAATTGAGCTTAATCTTCTTCTCTCGGTTAATCTACTTAATGGTCTACCATTTTTTAAAAATCTTTTCAAAGAGCTAACTTTTCATTTCATTGACCTTTGGTATTTTTTTGTTTCAATTTCATTAAGCTCTGCTCTGATCTTTGTTATTTTTTTTTAGAGACAGAATCTTGCTCTGTTGCCCAGGCTGGAGTGCAGTGACATGAACTCGGCTCACTGCAAGCTCTGCCTCCTGGGTTCATGCCATTCTCCTGCCTCAGCCTCCCAAGTAGCTGGGACTACAGGCGCCTGCCACCATGCCCAGCTAATTTTTTGTATTTTTAGTAGAGATGGGGTTTCACCGTGTTAGCCACAATGGTCTTGATCTCCTGACCTTTTGGATCTACCTGTCTCGGCCTCTGTAAGTGTTGGGATTACAGGCGTGAGCCACTGTGCCCGGCTCTGTTATTTTTTTTTCTTCTGCTAGCTTTGGGTTTGGTTTCTTACTGTTTCTCTAGTTCCTTGAGGTGTGATGTTAGGTTGTCAATTTGTGATCTTTCATACCTTGTGACGTAGACACTTAGCACTATAAACTTTCCTCTTAGCACTACTTTTGCTGTATCTCAGAGGTTTTGATAACTTGTGTCAGTCACTATTATTCATTTTGAAAAATTTTTCAATTTCCATCTTGATTTCATTGTTAACCCAAAAAATTGTTCAGGATCAGGTTAATTTCCATGTATTTGTATAGTTTTGAGGGTTCCTTTAGGAGATGATTTCTAGTTTTATTCCACTGTGGTCTGAGAAGATACTTGAGATTATTTTACATTTTTAAAATTTATTGAGACTTATTTTGTGGTTCATTTTGGAGAATATTCCATGTGCTGCTGAGAAGAATGTTTATTCTGCAGTTCTTTGGTAGAATGTTTTATAAATATCTACTAGCACTATTTGTTCTAGAGTGCAGTTTAAGACCAGTGTTTCTTTGTTGACCATTTGTCTTGATAATCTGTCTAGTGCTGTCAGTGGAGTGTTGAAGTCCCCCACTATTATTGTATTGTTGTCTGTCTCTTTTCTTAGATCTAGTAGTACTTTTTTTATGAATCTGGGAGCTCCAGAGTTAGGTACATATATATTTAGGATTGTAATATCTTCTTTTTGGATCAGTCCTTTTATCATTACATAATGGCTTTTTTTGGTCTTCTTTTTACTGTTATTGCTTTGAAGTCTGTTTTTCTGACATAAGAATAGCTACCCAAACTTCTCTGTATCATTTTAATGTTAGTATTATGCTGCCAAAGTGAGAACATGTGCTGCCAAATCAAGCACCCAAGTTCTCTCTTAACATGTTGTCAAATCTGAAAGTCAACCAGCTATAATCTGTTCTTCCTGTCTTGACTCTGCACGTGCAACTTAATTAACACAATCAATTAGGGTCCCGCTCCTGTGATTCCTTCTGGTCATGGGTGATAGGGGGAACACATATTTGAACCTGTTGTACCTTCCAGCTATGTAATGTGCTATGGGCAACGGCCTTTGAAGTGCACAAAGCTGTCAGTCTGTCAGGGGGCAGATCAGTGGAGCATGGAGAAATAATAGTAAGGAATACAAAAGATATTTTTGTAGAGGAGAGGCTGCACAGTCCTTCCATAGAGAACATGAGGAATGAGCTGGATGCCTTGGATCCATTGGTTCTGTCATTTATTGTATGGTGTGCAACTACCATAATTTTAGTGTTTTATGTTTAAGCTTTGTTATTTATTTTGTAAAAAACATTTAATTCCAGAAATTATTCCCCAAACTAAAGGGTACATTTAAGGACATTTAAATTTAATTCTACCTTCTGTTTTTCCCCAAAAAGTTTTGATAAGAAACACGTTCCTTATAAAAAAAAGTTTGTCAGTTTGCCATCCACCACAAGGCTGATAATGAAATCACTGACTACTTAGCTCCAGAAAAAACAGATCTGCCAAAGAAACTTCAGTATTTCAAAGTTAGTGATTATACTTTAAGACCATGCCTGAAAATTGGCAGCACATATAACAGACACACATGCAGCTTCAGAGAGCACCTTTACTCTGTAAAGCATGACTTTTTAAGACCATGCCTGAAAATTGGCAGCACATATAACAGACACACATGCAGCTTCAGAGAGCACCTTTACTCTGTAAAGCATGACTTTTCATTTAGATCAAACGATTTTTAGAAATTATTTTCACTCATATTTGATGTCATGTTTTCTTGTGAATGTTTGAAAAGGGACAAAATGGTGGCTAATATGCTACCACCATCAAAAGAGGAACTTTGCAAACACTTAGATGATAAAATTATATAGAAAGTCAGGTAATTTCAATGATATTTAATATTTTTATCCAAACATGAAATCAAAGGAGGGCTTTGCAAACTCATTTCTTCAAAGATGAAACATATACTATTGTGAATACCATTATAAATTCAGTGAAAATTTAACATGGAAGATATAAATTTTCTGTTAATATTATGAATACAAGTTTTTGTAAACCAGTTCTGTGGTACAAATAATGTTAATAAATTTAAGAAAAACAACAACCATGAGGCAGAAATATACTTGATCTTGGTCACAGAGCTACATAATTAAAAATGCTATTGAAACAAGTGAGGGAGATTATCTACCTACCTACCTACCTACTATGTATCTATCTGCTTTCCTTCATTGCTACTTAAAATTGACCCAGTTTAAAAACCTGTGAAAATGTGAACTACTTTGTAAATAAACCTAAGTGTCTTAGAGCACTTTAGAACTTCTATTATGTACAAGTCCTCTAAATTGTGGTACCATTTTGTTCAAAAATGACTTAGAAATCTTTATTCAAGATACTTTAAAAAGTAAGCAATTTGAGGGTTAAAAGCAAATTGCTATTACCAAAAACAAAACTTGCAAACAGGAAGATACTAAAATGTATCCTTACAAAGGCAGGGGAAGAAATAAAATATTTAAGTGATAAGAGCTCAAAGGGTATATAATATTTCACTTTGAAATGTTAACATTGTTCAATTTAGGGAAAAATCCTTTTATTTAACTTCAACTTTTAATTAGATAATTGATACCTTTTACTAAACTGGAATTAGATTGAAAAAGCCTATAATTTTGCAGCTTCTACATTTAGTAAAATAGTCAAACAAAATGGAAATACAATTTACTTGACATATTTTGTCTTATAAAATATATATTGTATAAAAGCACTCTGCATAGAGGCAAAATGGCTGTACTGGTAAAAACGTATATGCCAATGTTTTTATGTATTTCAGTATAAAACAGAATGAAGAATAATCTTCATTTAGTAGAATCTACTCTGAGCTTACAAGAGGACTTTTTTCCCTCGAGCAAGAAAGTTTTCTCAATTAAAATTATTATGATCTCTAGGTTAATTATTAGGTACTAACAATTGCAAATTTACTATTCATAGAATGCATATTTGGAAAAGGTTTCAGTAACTTTTATGTAAAAAAAAATGACTGCTAAAAACAGATTTGTCAGAAAATATCAGTGATACCGTATTAAAATCAGATATGGCTATACATTGTATTAAAGTTGTGAATTCTGCTAGTGTTATTTTTAATGTTTAGATAAAAAAAGATTTGTAATATTTCTCTTAAAATGTATGAATCTATGCTACTTAAAATTGTTAGAAAAAATTTTGTTTTAGAAAATAGTTTTGGTATAGAACTCTTTCATAGGTCTACCGATACTGTTTCTTTTTTCATATGTATATTTAGATGTGTGCATACATACATGTGATATATACACACACACACATATGTGAGCTTATCCAAATGTGGATATATATATATATACAAACACACACATACAGACTTTTAGAATGCAATTTTACTCTTGAAAGTGTTGTGGTTTGGATGATAAAGTATATGAATCTTAAAATATCCTAAAAATATTTTTCTTTTGAGAATACTTCCAAGACTGAAACATATGAAGCATTATCAAGCATTATCTCTCCAGGTCACCTTGCGTTATTGTAAAAAAAAAAAAAAAAAAAGAAAGAAAGAAAGAAAAGGAACTCTGAAGTCAGGCAAACTTGGGTTTAAATGAAGGCTCCACCAATAAGTAGTAGTGTCTTGATTTAAGTTACCCTTTGCCAGAGACAACTCTTCTGTATTAATTACTCATCTTCAGAATATTTCTCCTTTTGGAGTACTGACTATGTAACAAAGTTTATCATAAGAGTATTAGTTGAAAGGTAACCAGCAGAATGAAATTCAATTTTTGCAAAATAACAGACAATATGAGTATAAGAGCAAGACAAAGAAAGCAAATAAGATAGTCTACATGAGGCTGGGCGCAGTGGCTCATGCCTGTAATCCCAGCATTTTGGAAGGCTGAGGTGGGAGGATCACAAGGCCAGGAGATCGAGACCATCCTGGCTAACACAGTGAAACCCCGTCTCTACAAAATACAAAAAAAAAAAAAAATTAGCCGGGTGCAGTGGCAGGCGCCTGTAGTCCCAGCTACTCGGGAGGCTGAGGCAGGAGAATGGCGTGAACCCGGGAGGTGGAGCTTGCAGTGGGCTGAGATCACGCCACTGCACTCCAGCCTGGGTGACAGAGTGAGACTCCGTCTCAAAAAAAAAGATAGTCTACATGATGAATTACTATGGCTTGATATTCAGAAAATGAATCACAAATATTTGTGGTATGTTGTTGATATTACTCTAAGACTGTTGTCTGCATATTACATGATGAAACAAATGAGTAATTATATGATATTCCAATACCATCTTTTCTAATGTCTTGAATATCTAGATTTTTAGTATTTAAGAACAGAGATAATTATATATGTTAAGAAGCTTAAGTAAAAACCCTGAAGCTTGGCATTTGAAATGAAACCATCAGTGTGTATTTATAATGTGTTTTATTTTCAGAATTATTTCCTAGCCTTGTCCTCTGAAAGGCATTGAAGCAGTCACCTACCTCTCCATTGGCAGTGTGCATATCCTTAGTTCCCAGATTGTGGTTTGTAAATATCATTCCTTCCTAAAAGGAAAGAAATTTTTGGAAATGTTCAAGATGAGTCTTGAGCATGTTTCAAATGAGAGAACAAGGAAGTAATCCAAGTACTAGGGTGATGTCTAAAGGACACAGGACCCACTTGCAGTGGCTCCCACTGGCCAAAGATGGCATGATTTGAGCAACAGTAAGAAACGTCAGTGGAAGGAGAAATGCAGTATGTTTAAATCCTTTGGTTTACAATGACACACACAAAAAACCTAAATTGACTACATGGTGATAGATGCCAGTAAATCAATGTATCACTTGAAAATGATAAAGAAAAAGAATCAAGCAATTATTCTGGCTTTCCTCCATGACTGTATATCTAGTACCAAATAGTTGATGAGAGCAAGTTTCTCTGTATAAAACTATTCCAGCTAATAGGTGAAGAGCAAATGATAGAATAGGATTATCACAGTTTTTCAAACCTAGTGGATCTAGGCACTGAGCCTTGGTGGCTGCAAATATCATAAAAGAGGCCACCAGGTATTATGTGCCCAATGATATCAGGACACAATGCCACCTGTGAAGTAGCCTTGCCAAAAACCATGAAATTTGAGTCTGATCAAGCTTTCAGCTTCAGCAGTTTACAGAAAATACAGAGGACAGAGGGAAAAGTTAATGGACATCAGGGGGTGTAGTCATCAAAATCCAAACTATGAGAACTTTGGCAGCATAAATGATCTGGTTCCTTCAATAATAAATTGTCAGAGCGATGGTGGGGGTGGGAGTGGAGATGGGGGACAGACTCAGAAGACTTGAGAGCTGTATCAACCAATTGAAACATGTGGATATTATTTATATCCTGTTATAAATTAGAACATCTATCTATATCTACATATATATGTGTGTGTATATATATATAAGGTTGGTGCAAAAGTAATTGTGTTTTTGCCATTAAAGGTAATTGCAAAAAAACACAATTAGTTTTGCACCAAACTAATATGTAAAAAATTATCTTTGATGGTATTAAGGAATGCTGCTAGCTTTTAGGCATGACAATAATGTTGTTAAAATGAAAAAAAAACATCTAGTCAGATACTTAAGCCATCATTTTTGAAAATAATAACAAAAATTAAACCAGAATAGTCTTGGAATAATCAAGATTCTGAATTTCTCAGGTAGGTTATCATTTGGATTTCTAGACAAATTCAGGCACTTGATTGTTTTTTGATACTAGGTCAGCCCCTTATAGAAAAGATAAGGTATATGAAAGTTCTTATAATTCAGTAAAGTCACTTGAACTGAATTTTTGAGCCTCAATTTATCTGATTAACTCTAAATGGCTTCCTACATTGACTTTCCCTGGCACTAGGTCAAAGAGTTGCCAACCCATAGATGTTAGTTATAAAATATCATGTGTGCATCGTGTGTTCAACTTTCTCAAACGAAACATAACAAAACATACTTGTCAATTTTCTTGATTCTCAAGAATTGCATGTGTAACAAGTCTCTTCATCGGTGTAGAAACTGAGCATATGGTTCAGACTTGCCCAAAAATACATAACTGGACTCCACTCTCCTGTGCCTCTGTCTGGCAAATTACCTTGATGTTGAAATGGTCACGATGAGCCATCACAGACACTGCTAATCTCCTTTCTCACCCTTGATCTCGAACTGTACGTCTAACAGAGGAGGCAACTCACTAAGACCTTTCATGGCTGATTCCAATCTTGCTTTTGTCCTAAAAGGATCACTGAAGAAGGATACTGATATGGTTTGGTTGCGTCCCTATCCAGATACCATCTTGAATTGTAACTCCCACAATTCCCATGTGTTGTGGGAGGAACCCGGTGGTAGGTGATTGAATTATGAGGGCAGGTCTTTCCTGCGCTGTTCTTGTGGTAATGAATAAGTCTCAGGAGATCTGATGCTTTGATAAGGGGAAACCGTTTCGCTTGCCTCTCATTTTCTCTCTTGCCACTGCCATGTGAGATGGGCCTTTCACCTCCCACCATGATTGTGAGGCCTCCCTAGCCACGTGGAACAGTAAGTCCAATAAACTTCTTTCTTTTGTATCGTCCCCAGTCTTGGGTATATCTTTATCAGCAGCATGAAAACGGACTAATACAGATATAGTCTAAGACAGATATAGTCTAAGGAACAAGATCGGAAGGAATAGAAAAGGAAGGGAGGGAGGGAGGAAACATGTTCTGGGCATTGAGAAAGACACATTTGTAAATATTGCACTTTTTCGAATATTGGCAAAGACCTGTGACTTGGGTATTATTTTCTCAATTTGATAGATGGGAGAATTGAAGCTCATGAATAAACAAATTATCCTCACCAAAATTCCACCCAGGTCAGAGAAAGCAAAGTCAGGATTTGAACCCAAATCTTCCTTCAAATTCAGATCTCTTCCTCTACCACTGGTTTTCTGGAACTCTCAAATCAGCCTGTCCTCAATCCCTACGGCTGGCACACCAGGAGATCTTCTGAGTGCGATCTTCACACCCCTCTGGAATTGGCATTCTTCTTCCAGTGTCCCTTCCACTGCTCCTTGGAAACAGCAAGTTCTGTTTTTAGAAAAAGATCTGTCAAAGGCATCATGTTGCTGAGCTGACAGCAGAGAGAACTTCTGTTGGCTTCCATATGGGAACCAACAGTTACAGATGGGAAGACTTACTGCAACCTTGAAGATTAAAATAAGAAGGCTCCTGCTTGCAAGGTTAATGATTAAAAAGAAAGAGAAAAAGCAAGGGCTGCAAGGCAGTGCCATACATCACGGCTTTTTAAGATGTGGGCTGAGCCCAGTTAATGGGCTCCACACCTGCTCCCACCTCACTGCCCCCACTCTTCCCTCTCCATGTCCACAAGACAGAGTGACTTCCCTTTAATAATGTGGTAAGGCACCTTATAAAGCTGGAGATTTGAGGAGAACACAGCTGACCTGCCTTGTAACAAGCCATTCCTTTTGCAAAGAGAGAGGTCTTGTGGGGATATAAAAACTATTTAGGCACAATATAACATTATAAAGTTTGTTAAAAGTTTTAAATATTTCACAGATGCAAAAGTTGAGATCCAAAAATCTCAGATGACTTGCATAGTGTCACACAACAGGTAGATGCCAAGCAGCTAGTTTCAGTAGAAAGAAGCCCGAACTGCAAGCCAAAAAACCTGATCTTCCATTCTATCTTGGATAACAATTATCAGTGTTACTATTGGCCAGCAAGTTAGTCTCAACTCAGTTTTCAAATTTATAAATAGGATATAATGCAAGCAGCTTTCCTTGACTTGCAGAGTTATTTAAATTATAAACAAGTAAGACTCTGCAAACTTTTGATTCCCAGTCCAGCGTGTAAAGAGCTTGGAAGTCACCTCTTAGGTTCACATAATAAGACATAACCGAACAAACTGAAAACCAACTCTTCTTAGATCCATCAGAGAACCAAGGTGATAGGGAAACCCACTGCCTTGAAAATTGCAGAGGCTGACAATTAGATACGAAGAATGTCAGCTTACCAGAGCAGAATCCCAAGGGCGGAAAACTTGATGGGAACCAATTAGGAAAACCAAATCTGTAATTGAGGAATTATTGGAGACTTAGTTTGAACATTTCTGAGAGTTAAAAACCCAGAGGGGGGGTCCAGAAAATGAGAAGATAAACCACAGACTGGGAGAAGATATTTGCAAAAGGCATATATGAGAAAGAACTCTTATGCAAAATATACAAAGAACTCTTAAAACTCAACAATAAAACATAGAACAACCTGATTTAAAAATGACCAATATGAACAGGCACTTCACCAAAGAAGATACACAGCTGACAAATACATGCTCAACATTATATGTCATAAGAGAAATGCAAATTAAAACAATGAGATACCACTACACACCTATTGGAACAGCCAAAATCCAGAACACTGACACCAAATGCTGGTGAGAACCTGAAGCAATAGGAACTCTCAGGTACTGTTGGTGAGGATGGAAATGACACAGGCGCTTTGGGGAGACAGCTGGGCAGTTTCTTGTAAAACTAAACATACTCTTAACATATGATCAAACAGTCCATCCCTCTCAATTCCCTAATCCCTGATAACCACGGATCCTTCTATCACCATAGTTTTCCCTTTATCAGGATGTCATATAATGGGAATCATACAGCCTGTTCAGATTCCTTCTTTCACCTGCACATGAATGTTTATAGCAGCTTTATCCACATTTATCAAAACTTGGGGAAACCACTAAGATGCCCTTCAGTAGGTGAATGTATAAACTATGGGACATCCAAGCAGTGGAATGTTATTCAGCGCTAAAAAGAGATGGTCTGTCTTAGCAATGAAAATACATGAAGGAATCTTAAATTCATTTTGCTAGGTGAAGGAAGGAATCTGAAAATGCTGTATGATTCCCATTATATGACATCCTGAAAAGGTAAAACTATGGTAGCAGAAGGATCCGTGGTTATCAGGGGTTAGGGAGGTGAGAGGGATGAACTGATGGGGCACAGAGTATTTTTAGGCCAGTGAAATTACTCCACGTGATACTGTAATGCTGGATACATTTGCCAATACCCATACAATGCACAACATCAAGAGTGAACCATCATGTAAACTATGAACTTTGGGTAATAATGACATGTCAATCTAGGTTGAGTGATTTTAACCAATGTTGCACTCAGGTGGGGGATGTTGATAGTGGGGCAGGCTGCACCTGTGTGGGGCAGGAGTATGTGACAGAGCTCTGCTTTCTGCTCAATTTTGCTGTAAATAGAAAACTGCTCTACAAAATAGAGTTAGAAAAAACCATCATGGGGGCCCAATCTTTGGGTGCCCCTGCACTTTCATGAATTTTACCTCTTGGAGCTCTAATAGGTTCTCACAGTGAAGAAAGGAGAAAAGTTCCCTTGTGCTTCTGGCAAGAAGAAGGAAAAAGCAGCCATTTTGAAATACATGCTGAGCCTCTGATCTTAACAGAGCCTGCCCACAAGAAAAACTAAATTTTCAGAGCCTAACTAGCCTGGAGGAAGAGAAATACCAAACTCTCAGGACAGGATGTTATGTGAGTTAACCCTAAGCTCACAATGCACTCTGCACAAAGAAACCATTCCTGATTCTGTTTTCCATCTCAAAATATGCCAGGTACACTGAATGACAGAGATAGCCAGTAGATGTGGAATAGAAACAATGGTGGCAAAATATTCCAAATAATACAAGGCCAGCAAAATAAAATATACCCAATTTAAGCTATATGAACTTCTGTTATTATATTTTTAATGAAGAATTAAAACTCCCCAAATTAAATTTTCTTCCAATTAAAGTTTAATAAAACTAAAAGGCCAAAATTATTCCCATCTTAATTTCATATTTTGTTTTGTCTCTGAGTATACAAGGTAAAGACAATTATTGTACTTATCTCATGGGGCTACTGTGAGAGTTAAAATTTAGCTGAGCTTGTGAAATGTTCAGCTGTGTCTCTTGAGAGCATGCTCAGTGAATGGTAGGAATCATGACAGCTCTATCTTCAGGAAGAAATCTTCAGGAAGAAAGTTGGACTTGTATCAAAGAGGTCTCCTGATAGGTAGGGGACTCCATGAACTAAGGTCTAGTTCAGTGATGGGACTCTAGATCCCAAGAGTGGAATTCTAGACAGCAAACATTGAGTGCTGCTCTGATGTTGTTACTCAAATAGGGACTGAGACCAAAACAGCAAGACTTAGGTCCAGATACCAGACCCAGGCATGAAGTCTCAACAGTGAGCTATGCTGAGTGCTGGCATTGAAAACCAGTATCTTAAATGCATTCTGTCTCCGGCTGTAGGACTGGCCTAGGGGCCAGTGTGGAGCTGACCCGGCCATGTGCGAGTCATGTCTCCAGCCCTGAGAAAAGGAAACAACAGGAAGCAGGTGGGCTCTTACTCTTGTTTTCCCTCTGGAGAATGAGATGCTTGTTTCTCATTGCAAAGTGGCAAAGCTTTGCTATGAAACTCTCTCAGACTTAAGGGAGTCTGTGTCTCTTAATCTTCCATGAACAAATAGCATTCGTACAGTTCTGTTTATGGTCCCTAAGGATGAAGAACCTCCACATCACAGAAAGAGTGGCCAAAGAGACCTGCTGAGCAGTAAAATCAGGTCATAGCTGCAGGAGAGGATGGCTGTCCAGGGATCATTTGAGTCTCTGAAGAAAGAATTCGCTGAGCTGCTGTATCTTTCATATTTCCATGGGATCTGGCCTTTTCCAGGGAAAAAGTGGAAAGGCGGCAAAGTGTGACTTTGGTGCCCTCAAACCCTTTTTGCCTTTTTAGATAATGTCTGCTTTTTCTCATTTCATGCTTACAACATGCCCCAAACCCGGAGTGCTTTTCTCCTTATGCCAAATTATTAACTGTTTGTTTATTTGCTTATGTATTTACTTACTTACTTACCTCAGACCAGATGTCAGGTTCTCCATGTCAACTTTCCTCTCTGAGCCATCCATTAGAAAATAACTTCTTCCACTTTTGAACCCCAAATGGTAATATTTACCCCTCCTTTTAACATTCAATCATAGTCATGGACAGTGCAGTTTTAGGGATATAATTTCCATGCATATCAACCTGCCTCACTGACCTGCCCACCCAAACCCATTTATATAAAATCTCTACTAAGACTGCTCTTGGGGTCAGGTGCCATTACATTGGAGAAATGTAGGTACTTTGTACAGCAGGTAGGACAGCCAGGCAGTGAGGAAAATCTACCTGTAGATGAGGATCTCAGTGGTTATAGGATGAAGTCATTTCTCAAGTCTTCCCTCCCCAGCTACATCACATCCTGTGTGACGGGGAAAGGAAAAGGAGACTAACATATGAGTTACCCCTGAGGGCAGAGGCATGCTCCATTCTGCACAATGCTATGTGCCTGACATAGTATGTGCTTCACTACATGTGCTTAGAGAGTTAATCAATGGATGGCTGTCCACACTTCACATTCCCAGAGCATATATGCTGTTTAGGATAACCTAGCAGCCAATATTAAGCTGAAAAACTTGCATTTACCTTCAGGCAGATCCAAATAGATCTTTTCCTTCTTTCCTGTGTCTCTTTAAAGACATGTCCATCACAGTTTTTCTTGGAAGAAATAAAAAAAGAGGGAAGCGAAGAACATAAGAAGCAAACAAGATGAGAGGGCTACTCAGAGAGGGAGAGGAGCGTGCCTTTCCTGGGGCATTTATTTATTAAAATTCTATCTTGCCTCAGGCACCCTGCTGATCTTCCCACTAATAGCTGTGTACTTGGGCAACTTCTTTTACTTGTCATGACTTTCTGGACTCAGTTTTCTCCCCTGACAAATATAAATAAAAATGACTACCTAATAGTTGTGATAGTGAACTGAGACAATCTTAGTAAAATACTTAGGAAAATACTTAGTAAAATACTTAGGAAATTGCTTTGGCTCACGATAATGCTAAAAATGATGTGAAGGTGATGCCACCTTCAGAAGGTCCATGAGAAATCATCATCATCATCCTCCCCCAAATACAACATATTAGGTTGGTGCAAATGTAACTGTGGTTTTTGAATTGCTGAAATTTCCTATTTGATATTGGAATATATTTTAAAATAAATGTGGTTATGTTATACATCATTTTAATGCACATTTCTTTATTTTTTTGCCAGTGATTACTTGCAATGTATTTTATATTTATTTTAGACTATGGAAATGATGTTAGACAAAAAACAAATTTGAATGATTTTATTTAAGTTCAAGATGGGTCATAAAGCAGCAGAGACAACTTGCAGCATCAACAAGACATTTGCCCCAGAAACTGCTAATGAGCAAACAGTGCAGTGGTGGTTCAAGAAGTTTTGCAAAGGAGACAAGAGCCTTGAAGATGAGGAGCGTAGTAACCAGCCATTGGAAGTTGACAATGACCAATTGAGAGCAATCACCAAAGCTGATCCTCTTACAGCTGCACGAGAAGTTTCCAAAGAACTCAATGTCGACCATTCTGTGGTCATTCGGCATTGGAAGCAAATTGGAAAGGTAAAAAAGCTGGATAAGTGGGTGCCTCTTGAGCTGAGTGAAAATTTGAAAAAATTGTTTTGAAGTGTTCTCTTGTTCTACACAACAGTGCACCATTTCTTGATCGAATTGTGACGTTCAATGAAAAGTGGATTTTATACAGTAACCGGCAATGACCAGCTCAGTGGTTGGACCCAGAAGCAGCTCCAAAACACTTTTCAAAGCCAAGCTTGTACCAAAAAAAGGTCGTGGTCACTGTTTGGTGGTCTGCTGCCTGTCTGATCCACTACAGCTTTCTGAATCTTGGCAAAACCATTACATCTGAGAAGTATGCTCAGCAAATTGATGAGCTGCCCTGAAAACTGCAATGCCTGCAGCCAGCATTGGTCAACAGAAAGGGCCCAGTTCTTCTCCACCACAATGCCCGACCGCATGTCACACAACCAACACTTTAAAGTTGAACAAACTGGACTACGAAGTTTTGCCTCATCCACCATATTCTTCTGACTTCTCGCCAATGGACAACCAATTCTTCAAGCATCCCAACAACTTTTTGCAGGGAAAATGCTTCCACAACCAGCAGGATGCAGAAAATGCTTTCCAAGAATTCATTGAATCCAGAAGCACAGATTTTTATGCTACAGGAATAAACAAACTTATTTCTCATTGGCAAAAATGTGTTGTTTGTAATGGTTCCCATTTTGATTAATAAAGATGTGTTTGAGCCTAGTTTAAATGATTTAAAAGTCACAGTCCAAAACCACAATTACTTTTACACAAACCTAATACATTTTTTACTTTCCTTTCTCTTCTTCCCTCTTTCCTTTCAAATGTCAGTTAAGTCCAAGTCCCTTGAAACATTTAAAACATGTATTTTTTCTTTCTTTTATCCTTGGCCTAGACCCTAATGATTCACTCACACCTTTCTGGAAATAATCCACACTCTCACCTTCATTTGCTCCCTCTCTTCAGCAGAAGTGGTCTTAAACTATGTCCAAGGAGCCCTCATGTTAAAAGGGACATTCAGGCACCACCTCTTACATTCTATTCAAACAGAACAATTCTGATTGAGTTTACTTTTTGCAGTGGACTTCATGTAAAATCTAATTTTGGGGGGAAATTTTTTAAAGAGATAAAAAAATCAGGTTTCTATTTATAGCCATAACTTACTATTTTATCCTAAACAACTATGCAAATGGATGAAATATATGACATTACCAATAAACAGGACAGTATTCTTGGGACAAAATATCCTTGAGAGAAGCCCAATATTCATGCTGGCTTTCTGTCTGGGGCATGTTTATTACCGCACAGCATGAGGATGGAGCTCAAGTGGAAAGAGACACTTGTGCTGACCCAGTGAGGCAGAGATTGAAGATTCCAAGCTGCTGAAGCAGGTGGAGTTGTGGGGCCCAGTTCCCATGCACAAGGCCACAGTCAGTTCAGAACCTTGCTGTTTCTAGTGGTTACAGAACAGCCTCTGACTGTGCTCTGTGGACTTTCCCATTCTATAAATGGCCATCACAGTAATATGTCCCAAACTAAAAGTGGTTATAGGAGAAGAGACCCAAGACTTGACCTTATTACCTAGGTGATGGATTGACAGGTGCAGCAAACCACATGACACACATTTAACTATGTAACAAACATGCACATCCTGCACATGTACCCTAGAACTTAAAAAAAAAATAGAAGAGAAAAAACAAAATAACCAAACAATACACATTTTTTTTGGCATAAGGCAGCCCAGGAAGTTGATTAGAATGTTCATTATACAAAAAAGTTAACAATCATGTAGTAGAAAGAAAACCCACAGATCAATAAGAAAATGAGAAAGAGCTCAATAGGAAAATGAGCACAGGGAATGCAGAACTATACACTTAACACTAGATACAATTTCCCAATAAGTTAGAAAAAATGCATAACCTTGCTAATCCATTAATAACCAAACATGAGCAAAACCAAACATATTGATATAACCCAATTCTGGCATGGGTGAAATAAGCAAAATAGGCATTGTTGGTAAGAATATAAACCTTTTGAAGCAGCAGCATGCCAATATCTGTTAACATTAATAATCACTGACCCAGTAATTCTACCCAGATCATAAATTCATTCTTTTGTTTAGTCAAAAATTAATTTTGACTGCTATGTGCCAAGAGCATATTAGATACTGGGGGCACAGACGTTAATAAAATAAAATCCCTGCCTCTGTTTAGCCTTCTACACTAGTCAGGGAGGCATTCAATAGACAAGAATATATATAATGTTAGTAAGAAGTGCTCTGTTTAAAACACAGCAGGTGAAGGGGTAGATGGAGATGGAGACATATTACTCTAGATAACGAGGCCAGGAAAGACTTGTTTGAGGTCACGGTGAGCGTGAGTCACATAATTTTCTGGGAGAACTTTCCAAGAATAGGGAAAAGCAACTGAAAAGGTTGAGATGGGAATGCAATTGATGTGTTTGTGAAATAGCATTGGGCCTTGCATAAGCATGAAAATGTATGTTATGGGAATTTTCATTTGGTTGTAATTTTAAATTGTAAATGCACATCAATAAAAAGTGGAAGGAGACTGGGCATGGTGGCTCACACCTGTAATCCCAGTACTTTGGGAGGCCGAAGTGGGTGGATCACCTGAGGTCAGGAGTTTGAGACCAGCCTGACCAACATCGATAAAACCCATCTCTACTAAAAATACAAAATTAGCCAGGCTTGGTGGCGCATGCTTGTATTCCCAGCTACTCAGGAGACTGAGGCAGGAGAATCGCTTGAACCCAGGAGGTAGAGGTTGCGGTGAGCCAAGATCGTGCCATTGCACTCCAGTCTGGGCAACAGGAGTGAAACTCCATCTCAAAAAAAAGTGGAAGGAAATGGGTTAAATTACTGTGTATGCATCAGTGAAAGACCATGTGGCTTCTAAAAATAATGAGGTAGAACAATGAGCATTAACATGCAAAGATGCTCATGATACATTGCCAAATGGGAAAAAGAAAGAGGCTACAGGATCATATCTATAAAATCAGGCCATTTATATCAAAAGATAAATGTACATAATACATAATTAAATGTATTTGTATGTGATAGAAATAAAAATTATAAACTAATAAACTTAGTCCTTGGTTATAATTAAGAGGAGCTGAATATTCCAAACCATTTGATTGAAAAACTATAAAGGAGAGTGGACTGATTGACATTAGTCTTTTAAGAATGCAAAGTGCTGGGTTAGTCAAGATCATTTCAATATCTTTGCTTCTACCTTCAGATGCATCCTTCCCTTTCCCTTCCTGGTGAACTTCTTATCCTACATCATGGTTTTAAATCCCTTCCCGACATTTAAGGCAGACTTCTCTTTTCTGAGCATCCTCTTTCTCTGTCTGTTCTTCACCATTCTCTCCTTGCATTGTTTTCCTGGTATTTTATAAGCCTATTTTCCCTATTAGACCAAGAGCTCCTGTGGACTTTGCAGTCTTTGGGCCATGGTATGTAGCACAGGTGCTGATTGCCTTGTCACAGGATTTCAAAATGGTGCAATGAATGCATAAATGAATAAGAACATGGGTACTGGGTGGGTGTTGGAGTTGGCACTTAGGTAATGGTCATATCAACAACTCTTTGAATGAAATGGCACATAGTTATTCCTAGTTCACAGGTAACAAAACTGAGGCTAGTAGCAATTCCATGACTTTGATCTGATCATCATCTGAGATGTGCTTTGGGAAAGCTCTGCTTTCATAACATCTCTGTTCATGTTTGGATTCTTGAGAACAAGTTCAAGTTTCAGAATCACCCTCTAATTTAATGAACCTTTTTGTGTTATCATGTTTACCTTTCTTAAGGGTTATGACAATAGAATAAACTAATGGATAAGAAATGTTCTCTAATATAAAAAGCATAGTAAGTTGAAGGTTTTGCTAAAAATGTTTATTTCATCAACCTTGGAAGGCTGTCAATTGTGGGAGAAAGCACAATGGATTTGGAATTCAGTGACTTGGGTAGAATTCTTATTTTTTGGATTCATCAGCTATGGAACTTATCCTTTCATTTTATCAGTCCTTGTCTCAGTTGGTGGGAATTCAAGTAAGAGCCTGTCCAGAGAATTTACGCCAACATTCATTTCCACCCCCAGATCACAGTTCCTGTTTACCTTCATCATTGTTGATTGTTGCTATTTCCAGGCTTTTTGAGTATTGACAAGACACTGGGTATAAAATCATCTCTCACTCTTCATTTCCATTTCCCTGATTGCTATTGCAGTGCAATTCTAACACTAACTACCTGGAGTTAGACCAGACATCGCAGGTGAGGAGCACAGTCCTCCCCATAATTGCGCTCATTCACACACTAGCTGCAAGCTCAAGGACCTCAGGCTAGCCATACTTCTGACCAACTCACTACAAATTTTGGGGTTCCCCTTACTCCTTCAGATTCAATAATTTATTAGAATGACTTACAGCACCCAAGAAAGTACTCTATGTATGGTTACAGTTTTATTATAGCAAAAAAAAAAGGTACAAATTAAGACCAATGAAAAGGTACATAGGACAAGATCTAGAAGCATCTTGAATTAGCAGCTTACACGTCTTCTCACCATAGAGTCAGGATGTGTCACTTAATGTGTAAGAACATGCCCAGAGTTACGTTAACCAAGGAAGCTCATATGTGCTTCAGTGTTCAGAGTTTTTATTGGGGTCTCATTGTGTAGGCATGATTGATTGAATCATTGGTTGAAACGTTGAACTCAAATCTCTATCCTTCTTTCATGTTGGGCTAGATGTCAGGCTGATATCACATGGCTCAAAGACTTAACTCTCTAATTACAAATATTATTGAAGAAAAGTTAATTTCTTCCTTTTAAATTTTTTTGTCTCTTGTCTAAAAAATTATTTCCTATTCCAAGATCACAAAGACCTTTTTTTGTATCTTCTAATATTTTTGAAGTCTTACATTTTAGTTGTTCATTCTGTTGAAATTAATTTTTCCCATTGCATTTCTGGAGCTCAGCATTCTATTCTGTGAAATTAGTGGGCCAGTTTAAGATTCTATTCAGCTTTAAATTCAGTGATAAAAATATCTACCATCTACATCTTACTTTCTATATGCTAGGAGTTGTTCTAACAACTTTATACTTATTGCCTTATTTAAGCCCATTTATCACTTTTTTTACAGGCAAATCAAAGTAGAGCAACTTGGGTAATGTTAAACTATTAATATATGATGGAGGTGGATTTGAAGCCAGAAGATCTAGTTCCAAGATTTGCTCTTAAGTGCCTCATTATATGCCTCTCTAAACGATAGTACTATACACTACAGCCATCATCATGATTTTTATTCTCCTTCAATTCTCAAGGGCTTAGCATATATTCAGGGCATTGAAGACTAATACAGCTTTGTTGAATTTAATTGAAATTTCTCAGCTATTTTTCATGTTTATAATAATCTTCAGCTGTTGAATCTAGTGTTAGATATCTTCAGTTCAGAAATAAACATTAGAGTTTTGCAGCTGGAGAGTATACAACCAAGGTCCCATAGCCAGCAGGTGATGTACCTTTTCTTATGTCTCAGTTCATTTCACAGAGGGACCGGGACTCTAAGTGTGTCTTCCTGGCACCTGCCTGGCTAACTTGTAGGTGATGAATGTTCTTATTATCACCCTCCCTTTAGACCATGTGTCCTATCTGGAAAACAGAGAGGCAATGAAGTTTTCAGAAGCCCCAGGTACTAGGAAGATGAGCAATGCCTGTCTAGGGGATGGATTTAGAGTTTTCCTCAATCATCTCTAATTTTCCACCCCAAACTGCAAAATGACTAGTATACTCAGCATCAGAGAATTGTCTCCTTTTCTTGCATTACATTTTCCCACCCTGGGCACACGTTTTATATTATGACCTTTCCCTGTCTCTCCCTGATAAGGTCTGCACCAGCTTATGGCTTGGGAGGAAGTTGGGAGGGTGTGAGACAGGCAATCAACAATCAGCATGTCCTCACTCACCAACCAAGTGCTTTCAGGGTGCCCAACATTATGCTCTGAGTTCACATTCACGATTTAACCCCGCAACTCCCTGAACAAGGATGATCATTCCCATTTCAGTGATAACTCTGAAGCTGAGATAATGTAACCAGCCCAGAGCTAATCAGTTGCAGCTGCTTAGTAGTGAAGCTGGGATTTCTTCATAGCCATGTCTACCTGACTTTAGAATTTCTCTTTCTTTCTCAGTAATGCTGACTCATGGTCAACTCTTTATAGAAGGTATACATGACTCACGATAGAAAACAAACAAAGCAAAACAAAACAAAATGCTGTATGTAGTTCAGAGTTAGTGGTAGATAACATTTGGTGGTGAGATGCAATTTCTTGGTTGCCGTTGCCCTTTCTGATCAGCACTTCACTAGTCTCTGCTAAGGAAAGAACTCAGGCTTTGAGAGAGACAAACACTCCAAACCTTCTGAGCCTCAGTTTCCTCATCTTAAAAAGAGAATACTGGTACACTGCTCACAGTGTCTGTGGGGACTGAAAATGGAGACTTATATGCAGAAACTAATAGATTAGAAAGGAGGCAAGAGAGTAGAGTGGCTAAGCATGGGTAATCCTGCACTAGATGACCTGGGACTGAGTTCCAGATCTGCTATCTAACAGCCATGTGAGGACACTGGTCAATTACTTAAGCTCTTGATGTCTCAGTCTCCTCTTCTGTAAATTGGGGGAAATTACAGCACTAACTTCACAGGGTCATTAGGGATAGAGAACAGTGTCAGGCAGAGAGTAACTACTATACAAGTGTGTGCCATTATTACAGTCAACATTCAGAAATGGTGGCTGCCCTTCTTTCTCCCCTAGGGAGGTCCCAGAAGGAGGTAGAGCTGACCCCCGATTGGTCCTCATGATACTCTCAGCATAAAGGAAATCCTTCCTGGTCTCAGCAGTTGCTCCCACTGTGCTAGAGTTGGCTCCAACCCCATCTCCTTCTGGGGCTCCTCTCCTCCTACTGTCTAAAAGTCTGCCCAATTAACCCTTCTCTGCCTGTTTTTAATGTGAGCTTTAACCAGCTCCTGAATGGTTATTAGCCATTTAATATGTTCGTAGGAATGTCTCTTAACCTTACATCTCATTAGAATGAATGATTTTGTAAGGCAATAAACCAACTTGGCCTCTAATGGAACCATATTTTAGCAACTGTTTTTTGTTTTTGTTTTTGTTTTTGTTTTTTTGGAGTCTTACAAAGAAAGTGATTACAGGTTTGGAGAGATTGATTTTATTTAAAACCGAATATGTATGAAAGCAGGCAGAGTGGCTCTGACATAAATTACTTTGATATATTGAGTGCAAAGGCAAATGCAATTTCTTTCTCCCTTTTAGCTTTCTGTGTTCAGCAGAGGGGTGGTGATTTATCTTTTTATCCATTTCAATCTGACGTAGGTTGCTTTTAACTCTAGGGAAGAAGGGACAGATGGCCTGTGTTGGAGGGACTTGCAGGGGTAGGAAAGAAAAGAAATAACAAAAAAAGGAAGAAAAAAACCCGAAGACCCCCTCCTCTAATTTCTGGGTCCTCAACTGCCACCCCCTAGCCTATCCACTACCCCCTAACCCAGCCTGGCCTACTGTGGAAGAAAATAAGCAACAAATGGAAGAAGCATTGCAAATGGAAATCAATAAGCAGTTTACTAGGTAGTTATCTTAAACTCAGTTTTGTATAATTAACTATAATTATATATAAAACCCTCCTCATTTAGAAATAGATAAAAGATGTATTTTATTATAATCTAATTTTCATTTCTCTTTTTCAGGTTCTCTGGATCTTCTTTCGGATGCTTCCAGTTCCACAAAATAGGCACTAAAAAATTCATTTTCTTATGTCGGAGTCCCAGTTATCATTGTTATGGTTTTGAGAAAGCTATGAACTTTGCTTATATAAATACTGAACATTTTTCTTAAGGTTCTGCCTCTAGTACCATGTTGCTGAAGAGGCTCTGCCCTGGCTGGTATACTCTGCAAACTTCTGACTTTCTAGTTTGACCCCCTAAAAATAAAAACTTGGAATCCTCAATTTAAAAAAAGCTGAGAAGATTTTACATTGCAGGACTTCTCAGAGCTTACACTATGCTACTGTGCTTTGAAGATCTCTAAGAGAGTTAAAAGACGCCCCGCTTTCCAAGATTTTGACAAGGAACAATGTATCTACAGAGCATCTTGAAGCAGTCACATTCAGTGCAGATACTTGGGGAGATGCTTATCTCCTTTATATGGTTTTACAAGGCCTTTCTCAACCCAACCTCCTCTCACCCATCTGACCACATCTCTCTGTTCCGCATTATTTATTTATTTATTTATTTTTGAGACGGAGTCTCACTCTGTTGCCCAGGGTGGAGTGCAGTGGCGCGATCTCAGCTCACTGCAAGCTCTGCCTCCTGGGTTCACGCCATTCTCCTGCCTCAGCCTCCCGAGTAGCTGGGACAACAGGTGCCCACCACCACACCCGGCTAATTTTTTTTTTTTTTTTTGTATTTTTAGTAGAGATGGGGTTTCACAGTGTTAGCCAGGGTGGTCTCGATCTCCTGACCTCGTGATCCGCCTGCCTCGGTCTCCCAAAGTGCTGGGATTACAGGTGTGAGCCACCGTACCCGGCCTCTGTTCCGCATTCTATTCTGAGTTACAACCACACAGAATTCCTTGTCATCCTTGAACATATTCTGCTTTTTTTTCTTTCTTATCATGCTCTCCCACACAGTCTTCTTTGAAGACTATTTCTCCTCCGACTTCTCCTGGCAAATTCTGACATCTTTCAGAACCTAGTTTTGTAGCCACTTCTTCTGTGAAGGCTTCCTCAGACAGAGTTATGATGGCTTCCTGGGATGCCAATAGCATCCTCAGGGCCAGATTAATACAGGCACAAGGTGTGACAGTCTAGGTGGGTATTAAATATTAGTGCAGTAGTAGAGGGCTACTAGGGTATTAAAAGTTTGACAGAATAGTATACTTAAAAAACCCAAATAGCACACAAAAAACTATCAGTGAGAATGCCTTCTAAGTTTGGAAAATATTTTGGAATATCACTGAAGAAACAGGCATTTTGAGAGAATAATTCATGGCCAGTAAGTTTTCTACAAAGGCGTTTGAGTGTATTTCTTTGCTATGGGACTTGCTTGGGCTGAAGGGACTATGCAGATTTGTGATGAGAGCTGGTTTGCTGAAGGCAGGTGAAGCTTCCAAGTCAACCCTCCCTAGTGACCAGTCATTCCTCCAAATGAATGTTAAACTCTACCAATATATGATAGTACTGAATTGACTATTATGTGCAACCTTCAAGGAGTCAGTCAGATACTTCAACCCCTCTAAAACCTCCCATTTGCTGAAGCCAACCAGAAACCAACAGGCAAAGAAGTCTAGAGAGATTAGCCTCTTAGGACACAGAACAGTACACAAAAGACGACACAGAATGTGTAAGGGGAGGATGGATAGAATGGGCAAGGGTCAACCTGCCTTCCCTTGAGATTCTATCAATTTACATTCCTACAGCAATATAGAAATATGTTTATTAATCAATTTTCTCTTCGACACAGTATGTTATCAACCTATTGAATCTTTGCCTATCTGGTACCTGGAAAATGATATTCCACTATACTTTCAGTTGCCTTTTTTATAGGCAGAGTTAATAATGTATTTTTCAATGTTTTAAGAGCTATTTATATTTTTATTATTTGAACAGTAATTTTACATTCTTTGCCTATGTTTTACAGTAAAGGGCTTTTTTCCTTATCGATTTACCATGATTTTTATATATTAAGGAAATTGACCTTTTGTTTCTCCTTTTGATGTTACAGATTTTTCATTTCTCTCTTTATTTTTGCATTCTTTATATTTTTTTCCCCTGCGCAGGCTTGTTTTTGTGTTGCTAAATTCATCAAACTTACAGAGAATCTGGATTTTATGCCATACTTAGGCCTTATACACATTGTGATTTTATATGTATATATATTTTTCTCTAGTAATTGTATGCTTTTTAGAAATTTATTTTGGTGTAAGGTTCAAGATATCCTACTCCAAATCACTACAACTTTTCTTAACATAGTTTATTAAATAATCACTTTTTCTCCACTGATTTATAATTTCATTTTTATCAAATGCAAAATTCTAATACATATTTTGGTTTAATTCTGTACTTTTTACTCCATCCTATGTCCTGCTTATCTGTTTTATGAGCCAGTACGACTCTGCCTTAATGATACACTCAATTATGAGGTAGGGTGGGTCCTACCTGACCCATAATTTATATTTATTTGTTTTTCTGCCATTATATTGCATAAACTTGCATGCTGTAATTCAAATTAAATGTGAAATTGGTAGGGTATTTTAAGTTCTTAAAAAAAAAATAACAAAGAGGCCGAGCACGGTGGCTCATGCCTGTAATCTCAGCACTTTGGGAGGCCCAGACAGGCAGATTGCTTGGGCTCAGGAGTTTGAGAACAGCCTGGGCAACATGGCTAAACCCTGTCTCTACAAAAAATACAAAAATTAGCTGGGCATGGTGGCGTGCACCTACAGTCCCAGCTACTCGAGAGGCTGAGGTAGGCGGATCGCTTAAGACCTGGAGGTGTAGGTTGTAGGTTGCAGTGAGCTAAGATTGTGCCACTGCACTCCAGCCTGGGTAACAGAGTGAGACCCTGTCTCAGATAAAAAAAAAAAGAAAAAAGAAAAAAGAAATTCAGGGCCTCAGAACCCTGGTCCTAGAATAGGATCTTATTCTCCATCCTGAACATTACACAGGATTCCATAAGCTTTTAGTTATTACATGTTGTTCAGAAGCCATAGTGCACAATCATTCCTTCTTTACACTCAGAGTTGGGATTCAGATATTAGTTTTGTGCTTAGTAGCTGAATAATCTTGGGTAGGATTTTTTTTTTTACTCCCTCTATGTCCTTTGTTATAAGATGGAGCTAATAATACATAATTAAGGTGATTATTATGTGTTGTAAAATTAGATTTAAGTTTCACTTTAGCCTTTAGTTGTTTGCAATCTTGGCCAAGTCCCTTAAACTCTATCAATAAAATTGTAGATAATAATTTAGAATAATAAATTCCCTCTTATAAATTGGCACTAAAGGATTTATATGTGTATGTGTTCTTTCTAATAAACCATACAAAATATAATTTAGGAAAGCATTAATAGACTTGGTTACTGAAAAGGAGAGAACAATGGAAGAAAGGAGGGAAGGAAGAAAGGAGGAAGGGAAAAGAGGCAGGGGGAAGTATTTGTTTTTGCATCCATCAAAGAAAGCAATGTTTTTGGATGCTGCATTGAATGCTTGCTCCCTTACTTCCAGCCACCTAACATTGCAGACCAATTTTGCCCTGATACGCAAGTAATATCCTGCTTAATTTGACCCAGTCACATCTTTAATCTTGTTAAACTACATAGCACAACAAATCCAACTCCAAGAAATGTTAACGGAGGCCTTTGGATTGATTGAAGGTCCCTGTCAATGGTGTTGTCCCTCACCATGTACAATGGATTTTCATTAGAATTTTGTTGTTTGCCTTGGAGTGGTTGAAAACATTCACATGATGGATTAATCAATTTCCAAGCTAATGCATTCACATGTGGTAATGACTTGCTCACACGCTGCTCTGGCTGTCTGAATAGGCTTTAAGGAATTAAGTAGGACCATGGAGAAACAAAACTTTCAATTAAGAAAGAAAGTTGCAAAATACCCTTTCCTAACCTAGAAAATGAACCAAGGCTGATAATTTCCTTTTTTTTACCCCATGACATATACAAGGTTAGGAAAAAAAAAAGCAACTAAACCCATTAAAATATCACATCATTTACATCTTCCGAATTGTAGTGCTACTGGATACATCATTAAATATAAATGGATTGCAATAAAACACACATTAATTAGTATAAAGTCAGTAAAAAACCAAGATTTCAAGTTCATTGTGACTGTCCTCAGAAGGCTCAAAATAAGTATATGTATATATTTACATATAACTAGAAATAGCTAAATCATTTTTCTGTGAAAGATGCAAAAGGAGGGCATATAGAGAGAACCAACCAAACCTTCATTTCCATAAACTGCATCTCAGTCACGGGCAATCCTTCTCCTTGTTATTATACTCATAAAATGCCTATAAAATGATTTCATGCAGTTCCATATTTATTGACTGTCAATGTTCTATGGATCCAATTGTTTGAGATTACAAGGCGAGAGAGGATACTTTCCCCATTTTAACCACTATCCTTTTCTATGTCCTCTGGACTATGAACACTGATTTGCTCTACAGGCATATTTTGCAGGCTGAGGTACAATGACAAGTCTGTAATTAAAGCTTGGATAGTGGTAGAGCTCACTGAAGCCCAAACATCAACTTGTCCTGCTGTCACATCCATTTTATAGTTGAGAGTCCAATTACCAGCTGGGCTAGAGCTGGGGGCAAAGCAGTCTGCAATAGAAAGTGGTGTTTTAGGAATGTTCTTGTTTGCAATTGTCATTGGCCACCAAGGGCTTAGTAGGAAAGGGTCTGCCACTGGTGGAAACAAAAACCCATAGGCTCAGCATGCTGTGTCTATGGAATTCTACAGGTATTGAAAATGAAAACTTACTTCTAAGTCAAATTCTCCATTTCTAGGTTCTACCCACCTTTCAGGAATAAGAAGGTTTCCTTCTTTTGTTTATGGCAGAAGTATATTTAGCTGAGCAACAATATGGTTTTAAGACAAAGGAGAACTTGAGGAGGAGAGAACTTTACAAGGAGAGTCCTTTCCTATGCTGAAACTTTGTCCATGTCATACTTGTCAGTCCTTAAAGAATGGTGAAGGCTGCCTATCTACCATTTTCTTGCTATTGATGTGCTCATCTCCTCCCTCATTCATTTGATGCTGAGACCAAGACAGAAGGCCAAATCCACCAAGATTTGTGTCAAAGGCCTGCCACCATAGACTTACATGTGCTGGCCCCTTGGAAAACGTTGTCCCTGAGAACCATGCTGGTTTCTGGAAATGGGAGCAAGCATTTCAATTTGTGAGATGTCAAGATGCAGGAGAGACATATGAGAGATGAAGCATCTTGGTGTGGGACATGAGGTGGGGAAGACAAGGTTTGAAAGAACTTTGATCAAAAGTGGCAGAGGTAAAACCAAGCCAAAGCAGTTGACTGGACATTTTCTTCCTTGTGTCATCCATGTTGCGCAGCTCTCCATCCTGCTGCTTTTTAGAATTGGTAACACTTATAAAATAGAAGCCACCTTGACTTTAAGACCTTGAGGAAGGAGAATGTTATTTTTCCCTCCCAAATGTTCTATACAGTGCTTGGCTTAGATCATATAATTGTAGCCAATTAATTGTTCAGAGCATGTATAGTAGAATCAAATAGACCTGGGTTTGAGTCCTGATTTCCTAAGTACCTACCTATCTACCTACCTACTGGGACCTTGCTTAAGCTATTTAATTGTCTGGCCACCATAATATTGATCATTTAATAATAATAGAAAATAATAATTGAGTGCCAACTATGTGCCAGGTATTAATAAGCTTTTTCCATGTATCATCTTATTAAATCCTCATTAAAACTTTATATTGCAGGTATAATTTTATCTATATAATTTGATTAATAAGTAGTTATGCTTACATAATGTATCTCATTTAAGTGACATCTGACACACAGTAGTTATACAACATGTACTGACAAATAGACAAAGTGCCTATGTTGTTATTTGTTTGCTTTCCATTTTTAGTTTGAATAAGAAAGCTAAAGTTGAACCTAAATAATCTAAAGTGTTTCCATGCATTTGCTATCTGTTATTGTGTAACTATCTCAAAACTTAGTGGCTAAAAACAACAATAAACATTCCTTATTTTACTTAACTTTACGGGTCAGGAATCCATGAGCAGCTTGCCTGGGTGTTTCTGGCTCAGGATCACTTGTAAAACTGCAGTCAAAATTTTGGCTGGAACTGTAGTCATTTGAAGGCTTGCCTGGGACTAGCAGGTCCACTTCCAAGATGGCTCACTCACATGCTTGACAAGCTATTTCTGGTTGTTGGCAGGAGGCTTCAGTTCCTTGCCATATGGATCTCACCATAGGGCTGCTTGAGTGTCCTCACAACATGGCAGCTGGCATCTCCCAGACTGAGTGATCCCAGAGGGCAACTCAAAAGCCACTTTGAATTTTCTGACCTGATATGGTTTGGCTGTTTCCTCACCCAAAATCTCATATTGGATTGTAATCCCCATGATCCTCACATGTCAGAGGCAGGACCAGGTAGAGGTAATTGGATCATGGTGGTTTCCCCCATGCTACTCTTGTGATAGTGAGTGAGTCTCAGGAGAGCTGATGGTTTTATAAGCATCAGGCGTTTGCCCTGCTTGTACTCACTCTGTCCTGCCATCCTGTGAAGAAGGTGCCTGCATCTTCTTTGCCTTCTGCCATGATTGCAAGTTTCCTGAGCCCTCCTCTGCCATGTGGAACTATGAGTCAATTAAACCTCTTTCCTTTATAAATTACCCAGTCTCGGCTATTCATAGCAGTGTGAGAATGAACGAATACATGGCCTATCCTGGAAAGTCACACTGTCATTTTTGCAATATCTCTTTTCTTATAGCCCTACTCAAGAGCATGAAAATCAGGAGGTGAGAATCACTGGAGAACATCTTGGAGATTGGCTACCATAGCCTGGATTAAGAGAAGGAAAAAACCAGAAAGATCATAGGGACAAATCTACACAAAAATTAATTGGCATGGCTCAGGATGGGTGGGGGTGAGTGGTTCAGGACCAAGGATATGAACAATATAATGGAGACAGGTCATACTCTGTGTGGCTATGGGTGTGTGGTTAAAGGTAGGGATATATGACATGAGGTATCTCTCTGTATGGACAAATTTTCTTTGGAAACTTGAATTCTCAGTGTGAAAGACTAGATGAATGTAGACAGCATGGATAGCATTCAGCTTAAATATACAGATGGGGGAAATGTATAAATGAAGCAAATTCTTCAGAATAAAGTTTAAAAGTTAATAATCTGGTCAGCCAAAGATACAAAAGACAATGTATTTCAGATAATGCCAACAACTAGACTAAGAGATGATGTCACAAAATGGAATCTGCAATTCAAGTAGAAATAAAAGATGTTGTGGTAATGAGAAAGTAATAAACACCTGGTTTGATCTTCAAGGAGAACTACAAACCACTGCTCAAGGAAATAAAAGAGGATACAAACAAATGGAAGAACATTCCATGCTCATGGGTAGGAAGAATCAATATCGTGAAAATGGCCATACTGCCCAAGGTAGTTTACAGATTCAATGCCATCCCCATTAAGCTACCAATGACTTTCTTCACAGAATTGGAAAAAACTACTTTAAAGTTCATATGGCACCAAAAAAGAACCCACATCGCCAAGTCAATCCTGAGCCAAAAGAACAAAGCTGGAGGCATCACACTACCTGACTTCAAACTATACTACAAGGCTACAGTAACCAAAATAGCATGGTACTGGTACCAAAACAGAGATATAGATCAATGGAACAGAACAGAGCCCTCAGAAATAACGCCGCATATCTACAACTATCTGATCTTTGACAAACCTGAGAAAAACAAGCAATGGGGAAAGGATCCCCTATTTAATAAATGGTGCTGGGAAAACTGGCTAGCCATATGTAGAAAGCTGAAACTGGATCCCTTCCTTACACCTTATACAAAAATCAATTCAAGATGGATTAAAGACTTAAACGTTTGACCTAAAACCATAAAAACCCTAGAAGAAAACTTAGGCATCACCATTCAGGACATAGGCATGGACAAGGACTTCATGTCTAAAACACCAAAAGCAATGGCAACAAAAGACAAAATTGACAAATGGGATCTAATTAAACTAAAGAGCTTCTGCACAGCAAAAGAAACTACCATCAGAGTGAACAGGCAACCTACAAAATGGGAGAAAATTTTCGCAACCTACTCATCTAACAAAGGGCTAATATCCAGAATCTACAATGAACTCAAACAAATTTACAAGAAAAAAACAAACAACCCCATCAAAAAGTGGGCAAAGGACATGAACAGACACTTCTCAAAAGAAGACATTTATGCAGCCAAAAACCACATGAAAAAATGCTCACCATCACTGGCCATCAGAGAAATGCAAATCAAAACCACAATGAGATACCATTCTCACACCAGTTAGAATGGCAATCATTAAAAAGTCAGGAAACAACAGGTGCTGGAGAGGATGTGGAGAAATAGGAACACTTTTACACTGTTGGTGGGACTGTAAACTAGTTCAACCACTGTGGAAGTCAGTGTGGTGATTCCTCAGGGATCTAGAACTAGAAATACCATTTGACCCAGCCATTCCATTACTGGGTATATACCCAAAGGACTATAAATCATGCTGCTATAAAGACACATGCACATGTATGTTTATTGCGGCATTATTCACAAAAGCAAAGATTTGGAACCAACCCAAATGTCCAACAATGATAGACTGGATTAAGAAAATGTGGCACATATACACCATGGAATACTATGCAGCCATAAAAATGATGAGTTCATGTCCTTTGTAGGGACATGGATGAAAGTGGAAATCATCATTCTCAGTAAACTATCACAAGAACAAAAAACCAAACACCGCATATTCTCACTCATAGGTGGGAATTGAACAATGAGATCACATGGACACAGGAAGGGGAACATCACACTTTGGGGACTGTTGTGAGGTGGGGGGAGGGGGGAGGGATAGCATTGGGAGATATACCTAATGCTAGATGACGAGTTAGTGGGTGCAGCGCACCAGCATGGCACATGTATACATATGTAACTAACCTGCACATTGTGCACATGTACCCTAAAACGTAAAGTATAATAATAATAATAATAATAATAATAATAATAAAAGAAAGTGAAAAAGTAATGCATTCAGTGTTTGGAAGGCGAGGAAGAGGGGTATGAAATTTTCAGCAAAGCATTGTAAAGGAGCTTTATGGAGTGATGAAAATATTCTATTTTCTGAATGCTATGATGTTTATATGGGTGGATCCATTCATAAAAGCTCATCAAATGGTAAAAAAAAAAAAAAAAAAAGACCTGGTTTGAAAATTCAAAATTGTTATCAGCAATATGACTGGGGAAAAAATGGTGACCTATAGATCAGAAAGTCTGGATGAAATGTATCCCAAGGAATTAACAAACCTACATCCTTCCTGAGCAGAAAAGAGTGAATAAGACAGAAAAAATGAGAAAGGTTTTGAGCAAGAAATGTGGCTCCTGCAAAGGTTATATGGTTTGATTATTTTCTAGCTCTAGTGGTTGACCTATACTTACAGTCAAATAAGTCTGTTTAGAGATGAGTTTTGCAGTGGCTCATCAAATTATATCTTGTAGTCTAAAGTCATGTGTGGGTTTTGCCTCCTACTGACACCTTTTTTCCCCATCAGACTGAAGGACAAATCTTGTCTGTATTTCAGCATAATTTATTCTTCATTAGTCTAAGCTATGACTTGTTCATGATTAGATTCAATTTCAGTGTTTACAGATTCATTTTCATAATATTTCCTGAGGGTTTATTATTTCCATTTGTAAAAATGCATTAAGTCCTCTAAGTCAGAGTAAGCCGATGCAATTTTCCAGGGAGCCTTGCTCTGCCTCACACTAGGCCAGGAGCTTTGCAACAGCAGGTAGATGATGCTTTTATAGGACTTGTGAGGAGCCCTCCACCTTCTTAAGGGACTCCATTGCTTGTCTGAGTCTTGTATGGTATTGGATGTAGGACAGGGTTGGGAAGCGAAAGTGGGCTTTGGAAAAACGGTGCATCCTAGGTGTGGTTTTTGTGCATCGTGGATACCTATGTTTTGGTCTTCTCAATGACCTCTTTGCCAGGGCACTGCCCCTCCTTAAGACCATCCATGTGGTTACCATCGGAACCGTCAGATAAGTACCACATGAAACTCTCTCTCATGATGGCTGTGGGTGAGACCATATCTTATTCATGTTTCTGTCCTTGAATATGTATTAGTTCCAAAGACCTAGGTTTGGAAAAATAGAATAACTAGGATAAATTAGTCATTCATTTGTTCATTTAACATAAATTTTCTATGAGCATATTATGTGTTGGCTTCCCAGGTATGCTTTAAGGGTACAGCAGTTTTATTGTCCAGGTCTTGAGAGTCAGCCCACTGTTGCCTCCATGTGCATCTTCAAAATCAACAAGGAGTAGCAGGATTAATTTCTGTCATTCATATGTCTATATTAATGTTTTAGAAGTGTCCTTGAAAGTATCTTTGGAGAAGCCGTGTGGATTTCCTCTGATAATGGACATGAAGGTATTCATTTTATTGATGGCTGAACAGGCCCAGAAAATTGCCTATAAACTTGCATCAGAACCAACACAAAGAATGTTTAAGATTCTTTCTTAAGTTCTTGACTGTACTATTATCTTTTATTAATTAGTATTCTTTTGGTGTAAATTTTTTTAAAAAACGGATTGAAATTGACTTGACTACAAAAGGAAATGTACGGCTGTATACAACTCAAGTACCTAGGAATCCATCCGACTTCAAATATGCTTGCTCCAATGCTTCAGCAATACCACCAGGTTGTGGTTTATCTTCTCTCGGTATCTTCGCTCTGCTTCCTCTATGCTGACTCCATTTTCCAATAGGTCTCAGAGTCACCAATTGGCTCAATATGGCATCTAGGCTGCATCTTTTCTAAGCTTAAATCAAGCATAAAAATGGCCACCTGAAATACACTCAGTTGAAGTTATGCAGTTCACTCTGATCTCACTGACTTAAGTCAAGGGTCCACTGTCGAGCCAATTACTGTGACCTGCTGACTGGTGTAGGCATGTCCCTGCTCCTTCTGTGGGACTGGAGCGGACCTGACTCAAACAATGTGGAATGAGAATTGGGGAGCAGGCATCTCCAAATAACAAATGGGCCCATTGCCTCACAATGAGAATGGTTGTCAGGATAGGAAAGAATATATGTTTACTATAGATACACTGATTGACTTTTACCCAGGTTCGATATTAAAAAAATTACCTTAGAAAGGCAAAAATGATAAAGAACTAGCAGTTACATTCTGTTAATGTGATGTCAGAACCCACTTGGCTTATTGAGCTTTTTAACTGAGATCCATTTTGGATAGAGTGACTCATATAATGTGAGGTGGAGAACAACATAAAACATGTCATATAAGAACAGTTGGAAGAAGTGGGAATGTTCAGTCTGAGGGAGATTTTTAATACTTTGTTCCAGAGTTGGAGAGAGATAGCATTACATCATTTATTTGAAAGATCTTCAAGCCAAAGTAAAGACAGACTTGCTCTATGGGATTCAGGAGGCCGAGATTTCTAGTAATGAATAGCTGCCCAGTGAGGGAACACAAAGACTTAGTTAGAAATGTGTTTCCTATCACTGTAGCTGTCCAAGTATAGTTTTATCAGACAATCTGTCAAGGATGGTACAGACACATGCCAATCACTGGGTGAGTGACTGTGCAAGGTAAACTTTTAATGCCCCTTTGATGCCTGAGATCCAATAGTTAACTGTGAGTTTAACATGAAGAACTCACATTGGTAAGAGGCAATTCTTTATACATTACCTAGCAGAAAGAAAATAAGCAGGTTGCTTAAGAAGGAACATGGGAGATGGAGCAGGTTGAGAAGAAAGCTTGGAGTTAGAATTTTGGCCTTGACATAACAAAGGGAAATAAATGAGACAAAATGGTAAACATAAGAAAGGAAAACTGAGTCGACTCTGTATTTTTGCAGTGACCTTTCAACATGCTGTTAACTGGCTTTCTTGTCCCACCCTGGATAATCATGAGAGTATAAAAACCTAGAGATTTATTTCAATGGCCCTTCTGCTTTTGTCTTGGAGCAATGCTAAAAAATGGCTATGTTTAAAATTGTCTTAAGAGGGCATTCTTCCATTTTCTTCCTTCATGCTCTTCAGGGCATCACAACTAAGGTTGAGGACTACCTTGCTGATATTTTAGTTCATTTTCCCTTAGGATTTCTCTCTCATATGAAGTAAACCTAAATTCTGATCTAGAGCCAAGGGATCACTGTTCTTTAAAGGTAGATCATCTTCCTTTGAATTTTGACAGCTGCTCCTCTCCACAATGCACCATCTTTTAAATTGCTAACTTCAACCATGCCCAAACTATCAGGGTGCACCACCATTTCACCAGCTGTCCTGGACCCTTCTGCCAACTTCTGGATTGTGTTTCCACATGGCCCTCTTGGATGTATGGTTGCTGGGCTATGCATTCCTCATCTGTAAGGCAGGTATAACACTACATATCCCCCAGGGAGAGGGAGGGGGTAACACTTTAAAATTATTTGTAAATTGTGAAATGGGTCGCAGTTTTAAAAGAGAACTTCTAGTATTAGGAAGCCATTATCAAATGGAATGACTAAGGTCTGGCTTATTTCACCTAAAACCAAGCAGTTTCTGGGTTAATGTGGTACGGCCTATCCTGTGGATGAGCCCCTCCCAGCAGCAGAGCGTGTCCATCTGTGACTGATGTCAGGAACTAGAAACAGCTGGGCATTGTGCACTTCACAGGTGGCTCCCTAGTAAGATCATTGTGCTTTGGAGAATGTTTCAGTTGCCATTCTCCATATAAATCTCTGATTTCAAAAGTCTAGGACTTAACTTACCTCCTGAGCCTGGGACGTTCTTCCTTTCCACAAGTTTCTTCCAAAATCTTATTCCCATGCCTTTCAGAAACCTCTTTAAATCCTCCCTTCCCCCACCTACTTGTACAGAAACCTTCAGGTCTTCTGACATCAAAGGCAAGTTTCTTGGTCATTTTATAATACTCAGCATTATTTGTATCTAAGTTAAAATACTTGCCTCTGATTTAAGATCTTGGAAGCCTTCCTTGCTAGATATTTAACACGTCAGGGCAAGGACAGCTTTTCTTCGCCTCTGTATTTTCACACCTGACATGATTTATGACTCTGAAAAGATATGGAGAAAGACAGAAAGAAAGAAACAGAGAGAAAGAGAAAAGAAAGAGAGGGAGAGAAAGAAAAGAAAAGAAAGGAAAAAAGAAGTTAGTTTTAAGGAAGGACATGCGAGGAAAGCCTGGAGATGGAATTTTGGTCTTGACAAAGTGGAATAGATGGGGTCAAAATGGAGAACATAAGAAAGGAAAAATGAGAAAGAAAAGCAAGCAAGCAAGCAGATTCATATGAGCACCTCTTTCTTGGCCATCCTAAACAGTCCTGCAATTAAGATAATTGTTTATACCAGGTCATGAAGCAGCCTTGCATTAAACATGTCCAGCCACACATATGACAGCTTACACCCGGAACACATTTTGGAAACAACAGGGATGGAACCCACAGTCATCTCCTTCTACCTGGAGCTTCACCCCAATCCCATCCCATTGTTAAAATGTTCTGTTTCACTCTGAGTTGAGGATCCTCTATGTGGTGGTCTGCATCATGTCCTTACATCTAGTAAAGCAATTATATTGCACTATGACTTTTTCCCCCACTTTGTGTTCCCTACTGAATCATGAGCTCTGCTCAAGGAGGGGGTTACACTGCGTACATTTCTTTTCAGTGACATCAGCTGGTAACCTTGGTAAGATGTTAAGTGAACAGACAGAGACAGCAAAAGAGTAGAGGTGGATGTTCCAAGAGATACGTAATAGAAGCAGAGCAGAAAGAAAGAGGCAGAAAGACTTCCCTGGGGTAGGATCTGACTATGTCTTCTCCTTACCGATTGCCACCTTCGTGTGAGTGTGTGGGTATGTGCAGGTACGTGTGCATGTATGGGTATGTGCAGGTACGTGTGCATGTACGTGTATGTGTATGCATAGATGTGATATTTATTGAATGCCTACCAGGTACAATGTTAGGCTTTTTGCATCAAAATTTCTGATCTTCACAATCTTGTATGATTTATCTTCCACATTTCATGGGGAACATAAAAGTCCATCAGAAGAGATGACTTTTATATGGCCAAGGTCACAAGGCAAAGTGAAGCCAGGATTTAAACCCAAGCTTGTTGGACTCAAAATCCATGTTCTTTTTATGGAGTAACTTTGACTTTGTATCCTGCATGCAACTTCGTCTCGAAATATCTTTTTTTCCTCCTGGTTTCGTTTGCAACAGGGTACTCTTTCACTTCCTTTCCTCCACAATCCTATTTCGTCAAACGTAGAGTTATCCCGAAAATATCACCGTCTTGGCCCAGACAGCTTCATTACATGTGCTGCTACCGAAGACATCATGTTAGAAAATTATACATTCTGGCAAGAAAATGCCCAATATATCATTTTCAGATCAAATTCACTGAAAGCTTTGCACATTAATAGATCAAAGGAAAACCCACAGAATGTCAGTGAGCTGTCAGTCCTGTAATGTGAAACCTTCTCTCACCTCTGCTGATGCCCAAATATATTTGTAAGCAAACAATTACTTCATAAAATATTCTCTTCAGATTCTACACTGCCCAATTTGTCTAAGAAACCTAGAATCTGTGTCAGAAGAGAAACCAAAGCAAGATTGTTCTGGTTTATCTCAATTAAGAGTTTGCCAACCTGTGGTTATGGAAATATCTCCTGTTTCATAGGAACACCATTCCCAGGAGAAGAGTGCAAAAATCAATAAGGAGTTCCAATGCACTTTTATTTCCACAAAGGTCTCCCTTCACATCATCAAAATTCATGGTGCAGCCTCTTAAACTAGTTACTAAAGTCTTACCATCAGGTAAATAGAAAAATTAAAAATAATATTTTTAAAAACACACACACCTGGAGCTCCTCAGTGGTAGGAGCCATGCCTTATCTATGTCAAATTTCTGGTTCAAATTTACATTCATCTGTAGCACCTGATACAGAGTAAGTACTCATTAATTTTGCTTTCAATTGAATTTAAAATCAATTGTCAAAGTTCCTTCCTCCTTTCCTTTCCTTCCATTTAGTTTCTATATTTATTTTATTTAAAGTATGTACTGAATTTACAAAGTCCTATATCTCTCCATGGCTTGTTACAGGAAAATAAAATAAAAAGGCGCTGCAAACCTCTCCTATCCCTTTCACCCATTCTGCAGAAGCAACACGCTTTGAACTCGTGTACCTGATTGGTGTTTCTAAATGCCTGGGTAGATTGTTACCGATTCATTAGTCCCTCTGAAGTAGTATCAATTCACTTTTCACAAAAGAACATGAGGAATTTGCTGGATTGCACACCCCCACCTTTCACTCTGCTCACCCTGGAAAATGACTTTCCACCTTAAAAATTATCTTAAGAGGGCATTCTTGCATTTTCTTCCTCAATGCACTTCATTGCCCCACAACTGATGTTTAGGACAACCTTGCTGTCGCTTTAGTACATTTTCCCTTAGGATTTCCTCTCTTTCATATAAGTAAACCAAAAACCTGAGCTTTGGTTCTGATACAGAGCCCAGGAGTCACTGTTCTTTAAAGGTAGATATCTTCATTTGAATTCTGACAGCAGCTACTATGCAGAGCTGTTAAAATGTATACTTCTGGCCAGGCGCGGTGGCTCACGCCTGTAATCCCAGCACTTTGGGGGGCCGAGGCGGGCGGATCACCAGGTCAAGAGATCAAGACTATCCTGGCCAACATGGTGAAATCCTGTCTCTATTAAAAATATTTTAAAAATTAGCTGAGTGTGGTGGCAGGCACCTGTAGTCCCAGCTACTTGGGAGGCTGAGGCAGGAGAATCACTTGAACCCAGGAGGAAGAGGTTGCAGTGAGCTGAGATCACGCCATTGCACTCCAGCCTGGGTGACAGAGTGAGACACTTTCTCAAAAAAAAAAAAAAAATGTATACTTCCCATTTCCCCATCCCCAACTCTGTTTGTTTTTATCATCATGGCTACGCAGGCAACATTAACAGCTGATGTCATGTACACTATGTCATATGGATTATGTCACATATATCACAATCATTTTACTTTGCTACCTTACATTTCGTTTTTCTCTAAGTTATTGTTGGGTTTGGTTTGCCTGATGACTTACTTTTAAAATATATTTCTATTTCTTCAATGAGAACACATGGACACAGGAAGGGGAACATCACACACCGGGGCCTGTTAGGGGGTGGGAGGCAAGGGGAGGGACAGCATTAGGACAAATACCTAATGCATGCAGGGCTTAAAACCTAGATGACAGCTGGGCGTGGTGGCTCACACCTGTAATCCCAGCACTTTGAGAGGCCAAGGCGGGCAGATCACGAGGTCAGGAGATCGAGACCATCCTGGCTAACACGGTGAAACCCCATCTCTATTAAATTACTCGGGCGTGGTGGTGGGCGCCTGTAGTCCCAGCTACTCGGGAGGCTGAGGCAGGAGAATGGCGTGAACCCAGGAGGCGGAGCTTGCAGTGAGCCGAGATTATGCCACTGCACTCCAGCCTGGGCGACAGAGCAAGACTGTCCAAGTGTGTGTACACTTGGAGCTCCTCAATGGTAGGAGCCATGCCTTATCTATGTCAAATTTCTGGTTCAAATTTATGTTCATCTGTAGCACCTAACACAGAGTAAGTACTCATTAATTTTGCTTTCAATTGAATTTAAAAATCAACTGTCAAAGTCAGAAAACATAAGAAGTAATTAAAATCATAACAACAATGAAAAACCCTTCATCAGTATTCACTATATTCCATAAAATTCACATATTTATAACTTTTAAATTATTACCATTCTTCTGCTAACAAAACTGAATTGCAGGTGAGGGAGGCCAGAAAAAAAGTAGTAACTGCAACAGCAATATCAACCATGGCAACGATAAATATTTGTGTAGTACGTTAAGTTTACAGATTTTTACAATGTATAACTTGACATTTTAACCAAATATAGACAATGTAATAAATGCTTTAAGGTATGAGAATTAAGATTAGACTGACTTAGATTAAATTTCAAACTTTGGAATTTATTACCTCAGTTATCCTAGGCAAGTGAATATAGTCAGAGATTCAGTCTTTTCATCTCTGATATGTTATCTGTCATGTAAAGTTGAGAAATATAGTGTATGTAAAATACCACACACATGAAAGCAACTCAATGAACAGAAGCCATTATGAAATGTGTTATATTAGTATTCTTGCTAGTATCCTTACTTATGAATATATTAAAATATATAATGCACTGTCTAACACATTATTAATGTTCAGTATAAGTTTGCTCTTCACTGTCTTCACTTACTGGACTTTCTACCCTTGAGAGAATGAATGGTAATGGAGTGAGGCATGCTTATACAGACCTCCTGGCAACTCTCACTTTGTGTCATTTCATTGTATGTTATTTCATTTCGCTTCGCATCATTTTTATTTCATTTAACTTTACTTGACAAATTTTCTGTCATTAAAAATATTTTCTGCACACACAGAAATTAGCTAATATATGTAAACATTTATGTTTATATTAGCTATAAGCATACACTTCATAATTTTCTATATTTGCAGAAGAGTAAGCAGTTTCTTGAAGCTTAGTGGACCAAAAACCATCTTGGGCTTAATGTGACAGAGGCAATTGAACTGAGTCTTACAGAAAGAATATAGTTTGGACACAAAGATAGGGGTCATATCAGTGTCTGGCATTTTGGGTTGCAGTGAAGCATTAGGAAAGTCAAGGAGGTGGGCAAGCATTAAAACATCATTGCCCAAAGCAGCCACCTTGTCACAAAATCCAATAAGAAGGCTCAGAACTATTTCTGCTATTTACAAAGAGAAATGTTTTTCAGAGCATATGGTTTGGACTCTGTTCAGCTAGTACTCAATTATCCCTGCAGCAAAAGGATTAGTTCCAAACGCTGGACAAAATATGGTGAAAATATGGTCACTGCATTTTCCTTTTAGTGGTAGAACAATGGGTTTTGGCAGCACATAATTCAGTTATTACTTTATTGAATGATTAATCAAGCAAAGGCATATTAAGCTCCAATTGTGTGCCAAGTAGTATACTCAGCAATGGAGATACACTGGTAAGTAAGTCCAACCCAGTGCCTGACCTCAAGAAATTCAATATGGTGAAGACAAATAGATAGATCATCACAATACATTGTAGCAAATGATCAATTATCTATTAAGAACAATAATACCTCTCACAATAATGACAAAATTATTAAACACTGAAGAATAAACTTAAAGTGGAGCTAGAGGGAAGGGGACAGAGTAGGAAGCACCAGGAATCTTTCCCTATAACTAGACAACAAGTGCACTAGCAGGTTCTGTATAACTATTTTGGAACTCTGGAGTCTACTGAAAGCTTCCAACGTCCATGGAAAGGCTTGGAAAATAAATTATAGTTTACTTCGGTCAATTTCACCTCTTAGCATGGTAGCAGCCACCCATCCTCCATCCCCAGACTACCTTATGACAGGCAGCTGTGCCTGTGTTCTAAGAGTAGCTTGCATGCAACTTGCAATAGCCAGGGTGGGGAAAAAAAGGATTCTGTTTTCTAAATATCATGGATTAGTGCTCTGATCAATGATTACTGCTTCTGATCTCAGAGATGCAGTTGTAGAGGTGGGCAGTCATTTTTGCAAGCTCCTCTCCCTCTGGTGGAAGGAACTTCCAGGGGAGTTAAAGGGTCAGTGACGAGTATCCTTTTTGTTTCCGTTTATCTTTCTTTTCCACCTTTGGGAGCAAAACACTTAACCAAAACCACTAAAGCACAAAAACACAAAAGCCACTTATTTACATTTTGAATGTAAATAAGCCAAACACTTATTTACATTCAAAAATAACCACAAATACAACGGAATTTACTGTGCATGCCAAGAAAGAGGCACAGGCTCTGAAAATAGGAAGACTTTATACATTAGGCTGTCTCTGGCACAGAGCCATCTTACAACAATCAAAACAACAACAAAAATAGAAAACTCTAGAGAAGGAAAAGAATTGGATCTCCACAGTTACATTTGCCATATATATATATATATACACACACACACACACCATATATATGTATATACCATATATATACACACCATATATATACCATATATATATAGTTTTCAACAAAAAAATCACAGATCATACAGAGAAATGGGAAAGCATGGCCCATTCAGAGGAAAATTAATAAATTAACAGAAATTTTCCCTGAGAATTACCAGATGGTAGAATTACCAGGCAAAGACTTTAAAACAACTGTCATAAAAGTGCTTGAAAAATTAAAAGAAGACATGGACAAAATCAAGTAAACAACGTATTGACAAATTGTCAATATCAATAAAGAGATAGATAACACACAATAAATAATCAAAAAGAAATTCTGAAGCAAGAAATATAATAACTAAAATAAGGGATTTAAAAGTTGATTTGAGCAGTCAGAAGAAGCAGTCAGTGAACTTGAAGATAGGACAATAGAAATTATTGAGTCTGAGAAACAAAGAAAAAAATGTTTTAAATGAACAGAGACTAAGGGACTTGTGGGACATCATCAAGCAGAATGACATATGCATTGTGGGATTTTAAGAAGAGAGAGAGAAAGGGCCAGAGAGATTATTTGAAGAAATAATGACTGAAAACATTTCAAATTTGATAAAAGACATGAATATAAACATCCAAGAAATGAATTCCAAGAAAAACTCAAAGAGGCATACATTAACACACATTAAAATCAAAATGTTGAAAGCCAAAGACAAAGAGATGCTTCAAAGCAGCAAGACAGAAGTGACTCATCACATACAATGGATCCCAATAAGATTATCAACAGATTTCTCATCAGAAACCATGGAGGCCAGAAAGAAATGGGTTGATATATTCGAAATACTGAAGGAAAAAACAAAAAAAGACTATCAATCAAGAATTCAATATCTGGCAAAACTCTCCTTCAGAAGTGGGCATGATTATTGTGTAATCTCTTTTTTTTTCCATTATGAGGTCCAGCATATCCCCTAGTTGAATTATGCTGAGAATTAACCATTATTAATAACCTGGAAGCCAGCAGGGAGGAGAAGGCAACTCCTGATAAGGGTTCCTACTGCCTAGTTAGAGAGAAATCTAATCTCTGCAACAGTCTCCTTTAATGGTGATTTGCTAGCTCTTAATAGGGTGGGTGGATTGTTTTTGCAACCTCTACTCGTCTGAGGTCAGGGATGTCTGTAAAGCCAAAATTCTCAGGGACACCTACCCAGATGTTCCCATCCCACTTTTAGGGTCCCAGATTTTTCTCACCAGGGCCCTGACTTCAGCATAACAGAGCTTTCTCTTTTTACCACTTGAGAGCCTCTGGACCTCTGTGACTCTAACAGGTTTTGAGTCTACTCAGTTGTGAGTCCTCTTCAATTTCAGGATATATATAAGTGTCTCTTTGTGAGCTACCAAAGGGCACTTTGACTCTGATACTTAACCTTTAACTCTTCATTAGCTATTGTTAGTATCTCGTTAATTCTCTACAGGACTTCAGTATAACTTAATAATTGCTTACAAATCCACTGTTTTTGAAGGCCTTGTCTCTTTCATATCTTCCAAGTGTTCGAATTATCATACAAGCAAAAGTACTATCCTCCATCATGACATTTTTTTCAGGTAACCACTGATGAAATCTTCAACAATTTGGACTCCACTTTATGCCAGGGACAATCTGTACTCCACATTTCATATAGGATATTATCTTCCTTGCTAGTCAAGTGGTGAATGATCCAGTTCTCAAGTCCCATTCTACCCGTTTTCTCAGACTACTTCCAGTGACATTTCTGTCAGTTCTAATACTCCGAGAAGCATAAACCAATATGGAATTAGATATTCAAGAAATATATTGAGGGAAAAACCTATAATGAATAAAGGATAAGGGAAAACAGTAATAGAGAGATTATTATGATGCAGATCTGATATCTGTCAATGAGATAGAGAAGAGGAAAGTTTGAATCTCAGAGCACAGTGCATTTGTAACTCTAAGACTAATGGGGATTTCTCAAGCAGAGGCTGCTTCATATTGAGTAGGAATATCCCGGTCCTAGTCCTCCACCATGTTCAGTCATTGGCTGGGGGCATCCTGGGGGATGCATGGCCTCAGAGTTCAGGGGGCAGCAGTTAGGGCTGTCAGAAACTCTGACTTTACAGCAAATTCTTTTGGTGGAGATCTGAGTAGAACATGTCCATGTTCATTACACTGATTTAAAAATGAACCTGGAAAATAAAAACAGGAGCAACTGAGAAGTATTTGAAAAAGAATAACAGTGAAACTGACTAGCTGTACTAGTTGAAAAACTTACTCTAGCACTGTAAGTATTTCAACAATGAGCTAACATGTAGGTTCGTCTCTTAATATCTAGATTCACCACCTTCTCATTTGTTCTCCTTGACTATGGAGGCTGGAGAGCTAAATATGTCAGTTCCCCAATGTCTCCTGCAGGTGGAAGGAAGAGGCTACCTAACTCATTGTGGACCAATGAGGTGTAAGCAGATATCTGTTGGGGATATTGTGAGTTTTCTGGGAGCCACTATTGCCAAGGATGGCAACTCCACCTCATTTGTGGCTTAGGCTGACCACCCTTGAATTTTGTGTTATGTGATATTAATAAATCCTTACTTGATCAAGATATTTCAATTGATTATGTCACCTAAATTAAATTCTCTTTGGATGAAACATGTAGATGAAACATCCAAAGAGAAAACAAATTCTCTTTGGATGAAACATTTTTTGTTAAAATAATAGGTCATTTTAACAGCATTGAGAGCTAAAAGCAGACCCATGACTCTATGGAAACTTAATATTTCAAAGTTGGCACATCAAATTAGTGAAGAGTAGATGGATAATTATTGGTGTTGGGACAACTATATACTGGACAAAACAATTTCTTTACACTATACACAATAATACAGTTCATATTGAATTGCGGTTGGTATTAAAAGTAACAGGAGAAATTTGGAGTACGTGAGATTTTCTAAATAACTCAAAGTATAAAGTCATAAGGAAAATAATGATCTGTCTATTACATTACTATTGAAGATTTCTGGATCACAAAAAGCCCCATAAACAAAGTTAAAACTCAAATGACAGGCAAATGCATGTGACATATCTTGACAGCCATAGACATAGAGATAGAGAGATTATTAAAATCCATAATATGTAAGGTACTCTTCTATACCAATAAGGCAAAACAATATCTCGATTAAAGGTATATGGGCAAGCAATTTCTGGAAGAGAAACTATAAATGAGATTAATAAATGAAAGGACAATCTCACTGGTAATTAGAGACATACAAATTTTTAAAATGGCTATCATTTTTGACCCATCAAATTGATGAAATTTTTAAAAGGATGGATAAAATTAAAAGTGTGTGTGACAATGTAGAGATACAGGCATTTTTATGCACTTTGTTGGAAGTGTAAATTTGTAAGCCTCTTTGGAAGGCAATCTACCATGTTAATTACAAGTGAAAGTGCACATGACCTCTGCTTGCTAAGACTGATGTTACTGCCACTGTCCGTCATAGAGGAGCATGGGATGCAAAAGATCTGAGGTACAAGGGATCTTTGCCAAATCAAGAATAGGTGAACTGTGGCTTCAAAATTATTTACCATAAAGAAGAAATTATAGGAAAGAGGAATAAGATGAACATTTTTCAGGTATGTAATTCTGAAACCATATGATTAGCTTTGGGAGATACTGAGGCTTTGGGTGGCCAGAACAGACAGTGAGTGTGGACAAAAAATGAGAGATAAAACTAGAGAGTTAGGAAGAAACTAAGTCACAAAGGGCTTGAGTGTCTTGGAGATAAAGGGCTTGGGTTCACAATGCCATGAGGAACCAGTGAAGAAAGTGACCTTACTTGATCGTTAAGAGGCTCCCTTTAGTTGCAGTTTAATTGGTACAATAGAGAGAGGAAAGTCTAGGAGGAAAACAATGAGAACCAGAACACAGAGAATAGTCAGAAGATGGGAAGGTGGGCCCAGAAATGAGAAATTCTGTGTAAATCAGATTAACTGACTCACCCAGTACCATGAAAAAACATTCATAGCAGAGTTGTGAGGAACACTTACATCTAAAATAGAAAAGAATGGTAGGTAAGAAAAAGCAAGTGCATGTTTGGGAAACTGTCTAGGAAATGTCAAATGCTTTATTTTATGTGACCTCAAAATGAGAAGCTCTCTTTCCCCATGCATGGTGTAATTGGACCTGATCAAAATTATTCAATGGTTTGAATTTGCTGCAGCTAGGAAATGGGGAGAGAGAAATGGGCTTAAAGTCAGTTAAACTTGCAATCTAAGTATAGTTCTGCAGCTTTCTAGTTATGAGATGTTGGGCAAGTCTCTTGACTCATTTAAATTTCAGTTTCCTCAAATATAAAATGAAAGAGACAGTATTTTGTTTCATCTTGGTTGTTCTGAGGTTTAAACACAATAATATATATGAAGGAGGCTTATAAAATACAAATGCAATTTTAAATGTGGCTAAAAGTAGTTAAGAGATAGTGTATCTGGATTCTTAAGGTTTGCAGGTGCATTCTTGTAAGCTGTTATGAATAAAAATGTCTAAAATCTACACAAATAAGTGCTGCTTGTCTAAGACCCATATTAGATTTTACGTAATTATGTAGTATTTCTGTCTCCAACTATGACTGCAAATTTTTTGTGGGTCAAGCCTCTCCTTTGTTCCTTCTTTTGTATCACTGCACAGAGCCTAGCTTAACATGGGGGTGGTACAAATTCATATTTATCAAATGCAATTAGACATTGTACTAGATAATTTGGAATATGTTAATATGTAGACTAGTGATTGCTAGTTTAGTTTTAACCTGAGAAAACTGATGCTCAGAAAGATGCAGTGATTTGCTCAAGACACACAGTTATTAAATGGTGAAATGGGATATAACCTCTGGTATTTCTGACTGCAAAACTCATCTTCTGTGAAGAACTAAATTAAGTTGTATTTAATTCCTGAGCTGCGGTTCCTTCATAAATGAGCTTAGGTTTACAATCTGAATTTGGTCTTACAACTCTAGGCAGTGCTCCGGTCTGCCACGTTATACACTGGGCAAGTGAAAGTGTAAGAGGTACTCCGGGTGACCTGTCCAATTAGAAGAAGAACCAATGTCCTATATATTAACCTCAGAGGAAGAAAAGACTTCTTAGTGTTTTCACAGTAGGATGCTGTACTTAATAACCCTGAATCTGAAAAATCAAGAACATAAAAAAAAGTCCTAATTACAACTTTTCAGGCATCTGGGGGAGGTCCAAGAATTAGCTATTTTTTCTTCAGTAAAATGAGAGAATGTTAGACCTGGTAGGCAATCAGAGATTGTCTAGTACATCTGGCTTTAATATCAGATGAGAAAACTGAGTCCCAGTGAAGTCAAATAACATCTCCCAGATTATACAGGAAGTTAGTGGCGGAGCTGGAAATAGATTCCATTTACCTGTCTTTCAGGAAAAAAAAAAAAAAAATCTTTCCACCATGGTTTTTGGCAGTCTGAGATAAAACATTAAGGCCACACAATTCTTACAAAAGCAAATTGAAACACTGAAGGTTCTATCATATTTTGAACTTATTCTATCCCCTTCCCCTTATACCATTGTACTGCACATAAAATGGTGTATCAATAAATTGTTAATTATTTGATTAAAATAGTAGATTGGAATTTGCTTTAGTCATTTACAGGAGGAAAAATAAAAACAAACAGAGGAGTTTTGCATGCAGTATGTCTAAGTAGTTCCTCCCAGACATGATCCTCCAACAGGTAATGTAATATAATAGTGAGGGAAAAACAAAACATGGCCCAAAGTTACTAGAAATAAACAAAACCAGGCAGACTCTGGCTGGAAGACTGGATGACATGCAATAAGTGGCCCTTTTTATTTTTATTTTTTCACTTTTAGCTTGAAAGCAGGTTAAAGTCAGTGCCATGTTGGATGGCTACATCAAACCAACAAAACACAGCTAAAAAAATAAAAATAAAAAACAACAATAAAAAAAACTACCAACCAAAACTACCAACCAAAAAAAAAAAAATAAAGAAATTTACCATCTTTCTGGCTCATAGAACCAAAGGACAGAGAGTGGAGCAACCACAATGATTGGAAAATAAGGGAGCATGACTGGAAGGAGGGAACAAAAATTTAAAGTATAAATTCTGTCCAAATCTCAAGTGATTCATGAACTACGCAAGTGTGAGACAGATTCTAGCTAAGGAGGAAATTTAAGCTTTTACTTAAAAGCTAGAGTTTGCAATTTGAGTCTAATCAAATTAAATCCTTGATAAAAACAAAGCAAACCGACAGATAAAATTATATTTCAGAAGAATATAACATCTAGAACCTCCAAATCTAACATTAATATGTCCAAGACATGACAACAAAAATTACTCAACAGATGAAGATCCAGGAATGTCATTAATTCTCAAAAGACAATCAACATCCATCAATCTTGAAATGATTAATGGGAGTTATCAAATATTTTAAAGCAGTTACTGTAATTATATTCAAAAAAGCAAGGAAAATAAACTTGTAGTCAATAAAAAGATGGGAAGTCTCATTAGAGAAATGGAAACTTAAAGAATGAAATAGAAGTTTTAGAACTGAATAACACTATTTGAAAAAATAAGCCTATTTCATTTCTAAGATTGTCATATATTATAGGTCTGTCTTGCAGAAAAAAGAAGAAAAAAAAAGAACAAACATGGCTGAGACTTATTGGAAGTTAGAAGGAGGGCAGAACATACAGTGCACACCTACCTGGATGAGGAGCTGCAAGACTTGCAGAGGGTGCTGAGAAGCAATGGGTTTTCCTTTGCCTAGAGTGCTATTTCCCAAATTAAATTCCCTAAGATGTCAACAGATGTTACCAAAAAATGGTATATGAAATTAATAAAAGAGAGGTTTTTAAAATCTGCTTTTTAAAAACTGAAGTACTTCTTGAAGCTCTCAAAAACAAAACAAAACAAAACATGCAAATGTGTGATTTGAGTCTCTAAGAAGAGGGATGCAAAGCAGGTTCCAAACATATTCAACTACAGAAACCTTTCTATTCCAGGGCATGTAAAGGAACTCGTGTTCTGCAGAACACACTTTTGGAAACAGTAGGATAGAATCCAATCTTCTTGTCATAGAATTCAAAGCTCTTTGCCATTTAGTCCCAGCTGTTCAAACTCATTACCTTTCAGGATTCCTCATAAGATGTATTAACACATAAGACTTTATGTTTTAGCAATCATGATGTATTCTTTGTTTTGTATGCCAAAGCACCCTTACCTCATCATTTATGCAACCTCTCTACACACGTAGAATGCTTTTCTGCAATGTTGTATCTTCTAGTCCTATCTCAATGATTATAGTACCCCCTGAGAAGTATGAGCATAACACAATCTGTGCATTTTCATTGTGAGATGGCACAGCATGTGGGGAATTAGTCATCATCACAGTGATTAAGCTCTGGGCGATGTGAAAAACGTTGGCTGAGTTCTAGCCCAAGAATGGACATTGGCTATTTAGGGGTCCAGCAAACTCCAGCTTTCCATCCTAATGGGCAAAGAGTATGTAGCCAGGGCACAGGTTGAAGGGAAGTCAAGAGGTACATACTCATTGAGGTCATTATTGTAACATTTTAAAAGAAGAAAGCTAGATTTAAGAGAGCTGGATGGTAGCCCCAGATTTGCTCCTAAAAGGCTGTGTAGAAGTCAGCAAGTCATTTTCCTTCTTGTAAATTCACCTGAGTGAATGGGTTGCACTGGTGGTATCCTAGGGATGCAAATGAGGACAACCGGGTGAGGTGGTGGGATGGTTGGAGTAAAGAAGGAGCCACCCCTGGCTTCCACCAGAGCAGCTCTGCTTATTTTCTCCATTTTATATTGGGCTTCCACATACGAGTCTTTTAATGCTACTCAGAGACAGCTTGCAAACCTTTGAAGTAGATGATTTCCAAGGTGATTTCTATCTCTAGCATTTTGAGGGATTATTATTCAATCTGTATACTTGAAAGGAATTTTCAGAAAAGCCCTTGTGGTCCTTCCTGCTCCATAATCTGTAATTGAGGTTTGCAATAGTGTGAAACGGTGCTTCTCAAATTTTAATATATACTCAAATTGCCCAGGCTTTTTGTTAAACTCTGCTTCAGGAAGTCTGGGATGGGTCCTGGGAGTCTGTACTTCTTACAAGGGTCAGGTAAAGCTGATGCTGTTGGTTGAAAAGTCACACTTTTGAACAACGGAACACAATTTTCTAGTGAAACACTATGGAGAAAAGGGTCAACGGCTAAACAAGTGTGAAGGCTGCTGAATAACCTAGCTGCTCTTATAGCCTTATGAAGCATGCTGTAAGAGACTATCAAAGTCTTGCAGAAATTTGGCTGGGTTTTAACTGGTGTTTCCAGAATGAATTTTACTACAGAATCCTTTCATGAAGAAATGCCTATTTACATAACAACAACAACAAACAGGTGTTATGTGAAACACTATTTTGGAAGAATTTTAGTATACAGGGGTCTTAAAAGAAAATTATCTGCTCACTCAATTCCTATTTCTGTTACCAAATAAATCACATTCTCAGATTTTACCTGAGAATAATCAAATATACAGCTTCCTTGAATTTTGCCTGAAATTTCAAATGCTAAGTCTTTTGAAACCAGTTAAAGGCAAATACATGTGTCAGGAATGGCCTTAACCAGATAAGGCTTCAATCCTATGAACGGTACTGTTCTAATTGGAAGATGTTGGGAAATGCCTCCAAATAGAAATATTTATTCTGCCAATGATTATGTACCCCATTGCTGATGAATTATTCTTTTAGGTAACACTTCACTGTCTCCTGTTCTTGGATGAGCAGGTTCCCAGGAATGCTGAACACTGGGTCACTAACACACACTGTGGCAAAGAGTTGCTGTGATCGCTTGCTTCCCAAGATGGCCATGGAAAACAATGAAACAGGCCCCTCCCATGTCCATGGACAACCCCTTTCAAAGTGTGCCCACATACCCCTTGACCTTCCCAACAATCTGAGGGTAAAGCTAAGGCATGGATTATCACGCTCGTTGAACAGATGAGAAATTGCAGCTGAGAGGACAAGTTATTTGTTGGAAGACCTCTCTCTATTGGCAGAGCAAAGATAAAAGGTCAATAAAGAAATTGGAAACCATCATTCTCAGTAAACTATCACAAGAACAAAAAACCAAACACCGCATATTCTCACTCATAGGTGGGAACTGAACAATGAGATCACATGGACACAGGAAGGGGAATATCATACTCTGGGGACTGTGGTGGGGAGGGGGGAGGGGGGAGGGATAGCATTGGGAGATATACCTAATGCTAGATGACGAGTTAGTGGGTGCAGCGCACCAGCATGGCACATGTATACATATGTAACTAACCTGCACAATGTGCACATGTACCCTAAAACTTAAAGTATAATAAAAAATAAAAATAAAAAAAAAAATAAAAATTAAAAAAAAAAAAAAAAGAAAAGAAATTCTTTTAACACTAAAAAAAAAAAAAAGAGGTCTAAGAATGAGCAGACTTTTCCGAGGCACTTCATATATTTGATTTTTTTGGTCCCATTTTGCACATTGGAAAACTGAGGTGTAAGATAATGTGTCACTTGTCCAAGTCTCCCAGTTAGTAAATGGTGGTGCCAGGATGCAAGTCCATCTGTTAGATTTCAATGCATCAGTGTGGGTGCCTTCAGTATTTCTTCATCTATTTCAGATACTAGCAGCTACTAGGCCTTGTAATGGAGGGGAAAAGGCTTCACAAGGATAATGAGGTATAAGATCAGACATTTGCAACAGAGAAGTTTTCTCTACTGCACAAGTTTGCCCAAGGCCAATCATCATTTCATTACATGTTTTTTCCCCCTTTTAAATATATTGTGCAGTATTTTGTATGAGGTGGTGTTATTGCTAGCTCATGATTCCTTAATGTCTTAATGAAGCACTTTACTTCCTAGGTACATTTTTATATCATTCATCTCAGAGAAACTCTAAAGATTTTTTAAAAATCATTTGACATGAAATCTCTATTTTGAGATTGACCTAGCCTGTACAGTTTTGATTGTCTGGAGTCTTAAAAAATGTTCTTCCTAAGCAAAAACACTAGTCAGCAGAGAAAGAAAAACAAACAAAAATCACCTTATAAAGTTTTATAAAGACATCCAGACAGACTAGCCTCTTTGACAAATCAGGTCTGTAGAGGAATATGAAATCAGGTCTACAGAAGAATATGAAAGGGTCAGACTCAGAACATGCAGAGACAAAATTGGCCAGAAATTCCTTCTGTTGACAACACGATACAAGGCTCAGAGCAGATATTCCATTTCTCAACTCAAAATATTCTTCTAGGAAGGAAAGCTTTTGACCATCTGCCTAGGGGGCCATTTGCACCATGTCCTCATAAAGTGATCTTGGTATTTTTCATAGGATTTCACACTCCACATGTTGACTGTGACTTATAGATCCCATTTCAAATGTTATTTATTTCTCCTTTTTTGATAATCAGCCAAAGTGAAAATCTGTGTGCTGCCAACGAATCAATCTCAACGTCATTCTTACTGGTGCCACCTTGGGCTAGATGCAATGTGGGTAAATGTGTCGGGGACTAGGCTAGGACATTTCCAGGATACCTGGTTTAATATACACCCTGAGAGTGGCAGGAGGCAGACAAATGCCTAGGAAGACAGGGCTGGGTTCCCAGTGAAACTCCACCTTCAAGACAAAGACAATTTAAAGTCTAGCTGTAAGTCCCAGGTAAATCCACGGACTGGATTGAGAATCTGTCTTTCCTTTTGATGTGCTTTCCTCTGATTGTCCCTACCCTTCACCTATTTTACATATACCTACCTTCCCTAATTGGCATGTTACACAGTCATGCCCACCTTTGAGTGCTGCCTTTAACTTTTCTGCATACTCACAAACCAATCAGCGTGCACTCCCCTACTCTGGGCCCATAAAAGCCTGGGAGTCAGCCACACTAGGAGAGAAACCACTGGACTTTGGGTGGGGGACCACCTCCATGTCCCCTCTCTGCTGAGAGCCATTCTGTCGCTCAATAAAATTCTTCTCCACCCTCCTTATCCTTCAATTGTCAGTGTATCTTCATTCTTCTTGGATGTAGGACAAGGACTTGGGAACTGCTGAAAGTGAGTATGAGCTATAACACAGGTGGGCTGGGGCATGCCCAGCTCAGCTGTGGGCTCAGCCCATGCACAAGCCAGGCACGGCCTGGGTGGGCCAAGTGGGCAGGCCACCTCCTGTGGCAGGAAGTGTGCCCAAGCAAGGTCCAGGCGGGGGCGTTGCCAGCTGGAGTTCCCCAGCTGGCAAAGTGACCGAGAAAACTCCTGCATCAACCCTAATCCTGAGGTAGGTAAGACTCCCCAAACCTATATGCCCATGAGATCAACTGAAGAGCTTTATGAAAATGAATTCCAATCCAGGCCTGTCGGAACAGAATCTCTGGGATAGAAACATGAAATTTCTATTTCAGTAGTTATCCAGGGAATTATGAGGCACTTTGAGATTAACCAGCATCTGAGAGAAAACAGACGTTGTTGTCTCACTTTATTCATGAGGAAGCTGAAGTTCAGAGAGAGAACATGCATCCCAGATGACTGTGCTAATTGTCCCTGGTTCTCACCCATAGGCCCTCTTCAGAGCATCTGTTGAAGGACCCCTTACAATTGAAAGTATGGTCTGCAGACTGGCAGCATTAGCATCACCTGGGAGCTTCTTAGAAGTACAAACTCCCAGACCCCCTCACCACAACGGCAAACTCAAAATCTGCATGTTAGCCAGCTCCCCAGGGGACAGTACTGCTCTGTACTTCTGGAGCTGGGAACTGAAAAAATTGCATTTAACAGACTCCACTGCCAGCAAACTTCCTCTAAAGTTTTTGCCAGTGGGAGGCACTAAAGGAGATAAAAAGGTAAGAGGAAGAAAGGAGCTATTTTTGTCCACTTTTGCATTTCCTACAGAGGCAGGAGCAGGGGCAGTGAATTTGAGACAGGCTACTGTGGGCTCTAGCACGTGATCATGATTTGTGAGTTTCCAGGTAAGTAGGGGCTCTAGGGCTCCTGCTTGTGGTGGTGATGTAATGTAGTAACAACAGCAGCAGGGACCTGGCACTGGTGGTGGTCATGAGCTCCAGCCAAGGGGCAGCAGAAGGTTCTTGACTTAAGAGTAACAGTCTCTTCTCTTCTGCACCTTCAGCTCTTCCAACACCATCGTAAACAATTACTGGCATTAAGCCCCAGTCTTCTTGAAATTACAAGAGTGTTTCTCTTTAACTGGACATTAACTGATATAATATTATCATATAACTATATTCCTTATCAAAGGCGTGGGGTGGAGATTCAGCTCCAGAGTCTGTGACTTCAAAGCTCACATTCTTAATTGATACCAAATATGCCAAAAGCAGTGTACAATAAAGCATTCACTTATGTGGGGCAAATGGGATGTCTCTTTCCTATTCATTCTTTTATTCACTCAAAAAATATATGCTGAGGGCCGGACACAGTGGCTCATACCTGTAATCCCAGAACTTTGGGAGGCTGAAGTGGCCAGATCACTTGAGGTCAGGAGTTTGAGACCAGCCTGGCCAACACAGTGAAACCCCATCTCTATAAAAACTACAGAACTTAGCCAGGCAAGGTGGCAGGCGCCTGTAGTCCTAGCTACTCGAGAAGTTGAGGTAGGAGAATTGCTTGAACTCAGGAGGTGGAGGTTACAGTGAGCTGAGATCGTGCCACTGCACTCCAGCCTGGGTTACAGAATGAGACTGTCTCCAAAAATAAAAAATAAAAATACACACACACACACACACACACACACACACACAGACACTGAGCACTTACTCTGTGCCAACTGCTGTGATAAGTTTTGGGGATCCAAAGTTGAATAAAGCCTATCTCCTGCTATCATGGAAAGAAGATTCATAGGCAATTTATTATAAGACGGTGTGGTAAGTTTAACTTTGGAAAGTTAAATGAATTACTATATGCTAAGTGCTTAATGACTGGCACATGGGACTTGCTAAAAATAAACATGGTAGTTATTATTATTACTTCTAAAGCTCTCTTATAGATGACTCTTCCAAATGGTTTTTCCCAGTAATTTAGTTCATTCACTGTGGCAATCAAATCTGTATTTCTCATCCCATCAACCTAAAATAAAGTCGGAGTGGGGAACACTCTGGTCTGTTTTCCTCTTTTTAGAAGGACACAGATCTCATCATGAGATCCTCACCCTCATGAACTCGTCTAAAAGTAATTACCTCTCAAAGGCCCTGTCTCCAAATACCATCACATAGGGGGCTAGGGTATCAATAGGAATTTTGGGGGGAACACAAATATTTAGTCCATAACGACAGATAATACCAAGTTTTGATGAGGACATGCTTCACCGTAACATTAGTATGTTTCTGGTGGGCGTGTAAAGTGGTACAACCACTTTGAAAGCCAGTTTGGCAATTAAAAAACATTAAACCTGAACCTGTGAGATATATGTATCACAAAAATTCTACTGTTAGGAATCTATTCAAGAAAAATAAAGATGCATGTCTACAAAAGACACACACCTGAATGTTTACAGAAGCAGTATTCATAATAACCAAAACTGCAAACAAACCAAAGTTTTATTACCTGTCAGATAAATGAAATGTGATATGCCACACACAGTGGAGTACTATTCACCAATAAAAAGTTACAAATTACTGATACGTGCTTCAACATAGATGAACATTAAATATACTATTCTAAGTAAAGAAGCCAGACATAGAACACCCCATATCACATTTCCATTCAATGAAATGGCCGTAAATGGCACAATTATACAGACAGCAGATCAGTGGTTGCCTAGGGCTGGGAATAGGAGGTATTTAACTATAAAGGAGCATAAGGGAAATTTAGGAAATGTAGAAAGTGTTCTAAAACTGGATTGTATTGATGGTTGAACAATGGAAAATTTACTGAAAATTATAGAACTATATACCTATGATGGGTGAATTGCACATTTTATTTCAAGAAAGCTATGAAAGGACACACCAATTACTTTTTGTCTTAAGGGAAGTGATTGGCAAATTTATTTTATATTTTTTCAAAGTAAAATTCTTGTAACTAAAAACATGCATTCAGGTTTCCTAATTTGAGATACAGCCATAGTCACATTTTTATCTCTGACTTAAGTCATTTTACTTCATATCTCTATGATTTTCGGTTTTTTCATATGTGGTTAGAGAAGGCTGAACTACATCATTTCTAAAGTCTCTTCTGGGATGGGCGCAGTGGCTTATGCCTATAATCCCAGCTACTTGGGAGGCTGAGGCATGAGAACTGCTTGAACCTGGGAAGCGGAGGTTGCGGTGAGCCAAGATCATGCCACGGCACACCAGCCTGGGCAGCAGTGAGACTCTGTCTCTAAATAACCAAATAAATAAATAGTCTCTTCCATCTCTGATTTTGTAGAATTCTTCAAATTGGTTTAGTTTATTTCTTGACCTGTCTGTTAGACTCAGGATGCCAGAACATTTCCTACAGCTTGTCTTTGTTGTCAGGTCAGAGTTTGGAATAGACCATCTTATACTTTCCTGCTTGATCAAGAACATCAGAGAATGTCTTCATTTGATTATCACTGTCCTAAGGAGTTGGGCACAGCTGGCTAAAAATTGAGCAATATTCGGCCAATTTATTTTAAGTGGCTCTGCTCACTTTTTAACTTAATTTTACATGAGAGAGAATTTTACTGGGCAAATTAACTTATCACACATAAATGGCAGCATTAAAACTAAAACACAATTGATTTTTGCCTACCAAGGCTTGTTGGTCTAATTTATGGACTACAGTGTAATATCGGAAGTCCAAAAATTATTTTGTTGTCATAGATTAAAAAGTGTAGATCTCTTCTGTTTTTCTTTTGCTGATCCTGATGCATTTTGACATAGACATGGTGCCGTTTTTAAGTATTGAAGGGGTAATATGTGAAGTCACATTCAACTTTTACATTGGAATAATGCATTGCCATGTGTGCTGAATGTACGCATGCCCTCAAAATTCATGTTGAGATCTTAACCCCCGAGGTGATAATATTAGGAGATGATGCCTTTGGGGGTGATTAGGTTGTGAGAGTTCACTCCCGTAAGTGACCCTTGAGAGCCTTTTTACCCTTTCTGCCACATGAGGACACAACAAGAAGATGGCCATCCATGAACCCAGAAGAAGACCATGGCTGGACACTGGAACTACTGGCACCTTGATCTTAGCTTTCCAAGTTCCAAAACTGTGAAAAAATAGATGTTTGTTGTTGAAGGCACTCAGTCTATGGTAGTTGGTTACAGCAGCCTGAGCAGATTAAGGCGTAGGTTAATGTTCAAATTTAGTATGTGTGCAGATATGCTGGGGACCTTGTTATAATAGAAACGCTATTACTATTGTTTTGGGTGTTCCCTGAGGGTCTGCATTTCTAACAAGCAGAATTTGCCATTGCTGGTTGTTGGGCCACACTCTGAGTTGAAAGGTGTTAGGATGAAAACAGAAACTGTAAAAGGGGCCAGGTGTGGTGGCTCACGCCTATAATCCCAGCACTTTGGGAGGCTAAGACAGGTGGATCACCTAAGGTCAGGAGTTCGAGACCAGCCTGGCCAACATGGTGAACCCTCATCTCTACTAAAAATAAAAAATTAGCCAGGTGTGGTGGCACGCCCCTCTAATCCCAGCTACTCAGGAGGCTGAGGTGGGAGAATTGCTTGAACCTGGGAGGTGGAGGCTGCAGTGAGCTGAGATCATGCCACTGTGCTCCAGCCTGGGTGACAGAGTGAGACCCCATCTAATAAAATAAAATAAAATAAAATAAAATAAAGAAAAGAAAAGAAAAGAAACCATAAAAGGGAAGAAGTTACAGGGAACAGCCTCAGGATGATGACAGTGAAAACCATCTACAAGGGGGAGGAGCCAAGATGGCTGAATAGGAACAGCTCCGGTCTACAGCTCACAGCGTGAGCGATGCAGAAGACGGGTGATTTCTGCATTTCCATCTGAGGTACCGGGTTCATCTCACTAGGGAGTGTCAGACAGTGAGCGCAGGTCAGAGGATGCGCGCACCGTGCGCGGGCTGAAGCAGGGCGAGGCATTGCCTCACTTGGGAAGCGCAAGGGGTCAGGGAGTTCCCTTTCTGAGTCAAAGAAAGGGGTGACGGACTGCACCTGGAAAATCGGGTCACTCCCACCTGAATACTGCGCTTTTCCCATGGGCTTAAAAAAGGGTGCACCAGGAGATTATATCCCACACCTGTCTTGGAGGGTCCTATGCCCACGGAGTCTCACTGATTGCTAGCACAGCAGCCTGAGATCAAACTGCAAGGCGGCAGCGAGGCTGGGGGAGGGGCGCCCGCCATTGCCCAGGCTTGATTAGGTAAACAAAGTAGCCGGGAAGCTCGAACTGGGTGGAGCCCACCACAGCTCAAGGAGGCCTGCCTGCCTCTGTAGGCTCCACCTCTGGGGGCAGGGCACAGACAAACAAAAAAACAGTAGTAACCTCTGCAGACTTAAATGTCCCTGTCTGACAGCTTTGAAGAGAGCAGTGGTTCTCCCAGCATGCAGCTAGAGATCTGAGAATGGGCAGACTGCCTCCTCAAGTGGGTCCCTGACCCCTGACCCTCGAACAGCCTAACTGGGAGGCACCCCCCAGCAGGGGCACACTGACACCTCACACGGCAGGGTACTCCAACAGACCTGCAGCTGAGGGTCCTCTCTGTTAGAAGGAAAACTAACAAACAGAAAGGACATCCACATCAAAAACCCATCTGTACATCACCATCATCAAAGACCAAAAGTAGATAAAACCACAAAGATGGGGAAAAAACAGAACAGAAAAACTGGAAACTCTAAAAAGCAGAGCACCTCTCCTCCTCCAAAGGAACGCAGTTCCTCACCAGCAGCAGAACAAAGCTGGATGGAGAATGACCTTGACGAGCTGAGAGAAGAAGGCTTCAGACAATCAAATTACTCTGAGCTACGGGAAGACATTCAAACCAAAGGCAAAGAAGTTGAAAACTTTGAAAAAAAATTAGAAGAATGTATAAGTAGAATAACCAATACAGAGAAGTGCTTAAAGGAGCTGATGGAGCTGAAAACCAAGGCTCGAGAACTACGCGAACAATGCAGAAGCCTCAGGAGCCGATGCGATCAACTGGGAGAAAGGGTATCAGCGATGGAAGATGAAATGAATGAAATGAAGTGAGAAGGGAAGTTTAGAGAAAAAAGAATAAAAAGAAATGAGCAAAGTCTCCAAGAAATATGGGACTATGTGAAAAGACCAAATCTACCTCTGATTGGTGTACCTGAAAGTGATGGGGAGAATGGAACCAAATTGGAAAACACGCGGCAGGATATTATCCAGGAGAACTTCCCCAATCTAGCAAGGGAGGCCAACATTCAGATTCAGAAAATACAGAGAACGCCACAAAGATACTCCTCGAGAAGAGCAACTCCAAGACACATAATTGTCAGATTCACCAAAGTTGAAATGAAGGAAAAAATGTTAAGGGCAGCCAGAGAGAAAGGTCGGGTTACCCTCAAAGGGAAGCCCATCAGACTAACAGTGGATCTCTCGGCAGAAACCCTACAAGCCAGAAGAGAGTGGGGGCCAATATTCAACATTCTTAAAGAAAAGAATTTTCAACCCAGAATTTCATATCCAGCCAAACCAAGCTTCATAAGTGAAGGAGAAATAAAATACTTTACAGACAAGCAAATGCTGAAAGATTTTGTCACCACCAGGCCTGCCTTACAAGAGCTCCTGAAGGAAGCACTAAACATGGAAAGGAACAACCGGTACCAGCAGCTGCAAAATCATGCCAAAATGTAAAGACCATCGAGACTAGGAAGAAACTGCATCAACTAACGAGCAAAATCACCAGCTAACATCATAATGACAGGATCGAGTTCACACAGAACAATATTAACTTTAAATGTAAATGGACTAAATGCTCCAATTAAAAGACACAGACAGGCAAATTGGATAAAGAGTCAAGACCCATCAGTGTGCTGTATTCAGGAAACCCATCTCACATGCAGAGACACACATAGGCTCAAAATAAAAGGATGGAGGAAGATCTACCAAGCCAATGGAAAACAAAAAAAGGCAGGGGTTGCAATCCTAGTCTCTGATAAAACAGACTTTAAACCAACAAAGATCAAAAGAGACAAAGAAGGCCATTACATAATGGTAAAGGGATCAATTCAACAAGAAGAGCTAACTGTCCTAAATATATATGCACCCAATACAGGAGCACCAAGATTCATAAAGCAAGTCCTGAGTGACCTACAAAGAGACTTATACTCCCACACATTAATAATGGGAGAATTTAACACTCCACTGTCAACATTAGACAGATCAATGAGACAGAAAGTCAACAAGGATACCCAGGAATTGAACTCAGCTCTGCACCAAGCGGACCTAATAGATATCTACAGAACTCTCCACCCCAAATCAACAGAATATACACTTTTTTCACCACACACCACACCTATTCCAAAATTGACCACATAGTTGGAAGTAAAGCTCTCCTCAGCAAATGTAAAAGAACAGAAATTATAACAAACTCTCTCTCAGACCACAGTGCAATCAAACTAGAACTCAGGATTAAGAATCTCACTCAAAGCCGCTCAACTACATGGAAACTGAACAACCTGCTCCTGAATGACTACTGGGTACATAACGAAATGAAGGCAGAAATAAAGATGTTATTTGAAACCAATGAGAACAAAGACACAACATACCAGAATCTCTGGGATGCATTCAAAGCAGTGTGTAGAGGGAAATTTATAGCACTAAATGCCCACAAGAGAAAGCAGGAAAGATCCAAAATTGACACCCTAACATCACAATTAAAAGAACTAGAAAAGCAAGAGCAAACACATTCAAAAGCTAGCAGAAGGCAAGAAATAACTAAAATCAGAGCAGAACTGAAGGAAATAGAGACACAAAAAACCCTTCAAAATATTAATGAATCCAGGAGCTGGTTTTTTGAAAGGATCAACAAAATTGATAGACCACTAGCAAGACTAATAAAGAAAAAAAGAGAGAAGAATCAAATAGACGCAATAAAAAATGATAAAGGGGATGTCACCACCAATCCCACAGAAATACAAACTACCATCAGAGAATACTAGAAACACCTCTACGCAAATAAACTAGAAAATCTAGAAGAAATGGATAAATTCCTGGACACATACACTCTCCCAAGACTAAACCAGGAAGAAGTTGAATCTCTGAATAGACCAATAACAGGATCTGAAATTGTGGCAATAATCAATAGCTTACCAACCAAAAAGAGTCCAGGACCACATGGATTCACAGCTGAATTCTACCAGAGGTACAAGGAGGAACTGGTACCATTCCTTCTGAAACTATTCCAATCAATAGAAAAAGAGGGAATCCTCCCTAACTCATTTTATGAGGCCAGCATCATTCTGATACCAAAGCCAGGCAGAGACACAACAAAAAAAGAGAATTTTAGACCAATATCCTTGATGAACACTGATGCAAAAATCCTCAATAAAATACCGGCAAACCGAATCCAGCAGCACATCAAAAAGCTTATACACCATGATCAAGTGGGCTTCATCCCTGGGATGCAAGGCTGGTTCAATATATGCAAATCAATAAATGTAATCCAGCATATAAACAGAGCCAAAGACAAAAACCACATGATTATCTCAATAGATGCAGAAAAAGCCTTTGACAAAATTCAACAACCCTTCATGCTAAAAACTCTCAATAAATTAGGTATTGATGGGACATATTTCAAAATAATAAGAGCTATCTATGACAAACCCACAGCCAATATCATACTGAATGGGCAAAAACTGGAAGCATTCCCTTTGAAAACTGGCACAAGACAGGGATGCCCTCTCTCACCACTCCTATTCAACAGAGTGTTGGAAGTTCTGGCCAGGGCAATTAGGCAGGAGAAGGAAATAAAGGGTATTCAATTAGGAAAAGAGGAAGTTAAATTGTCCCTGTTTGCAGACGACATGATTGTATATCTAGAAAACCCCATTGTCTCAGCCCAAAATCTCCTTAAGCTGATAAGTAACTGCAGCAAAGTCTCAGGATACAAAATCAATGTACAAAAATCACAAGCATTCTTATACACCAATAACAGACAAACAGAGAGCCAAATCATGAGTGAACTCCCATTCACAATTGCTTCAAAGAGAATAAAATACCTAGGAATCCAACTAACAAGGGATGTGAAGGACCTCTTCAAGGAGAACTACAAACCACTGCTCAATGAAATAAAAGAGGATACAAACAAATGGAAGAACATTCCATGCTCATGGGTAGGAAGAATCAACATCGTGAAAATGGCCATACTGCCCAAGGTAATTTACAGATTCAATGCCATCCCCATCAAGCTACCAATGACTTTCTTCACAGAATCGGAAAAAACTACTTTAAAGTTCATATGGAACCAAAAAAGAGGCCGCATCGCCAAGTCAATCCTAAACCAAAAGAACACAGCTGGAGGCATCACACTACCTGACTTCAAACTATGCTACAAGGCTACAGTAACCAAAACAGCATGGTACTGGTACCAAAACAGAGATATAGATCAATGGAACAGAACAGAGCCCTCAGAAATAATGCCACATATCTACAACTATCTGATCTTTGACAAACCTGAGAAAAACAAGCAATGGGGAAAGGATTCCCTATTTAATAAATGGTGCTGGGAAAACTGGCTAGCCATATGTAGAAAGCTGAAACTGGATCCCTTCCTTACACCTTATACAAAAATCAATTCAAGATGGATTAAAGACTTAAATATTAGACCTAAAACCGTAAAAACCCTAGAAGAAAACCTAGGCAATACCATTCAGGACATAGGCATGGGCAAGGACTTCATGTCTAAAACACCAAAAGCAATGGCAACAAAAGACAAAATTGACAAATGGGATCTAATTAAACTAAAGAGCTTCTGCACAGCAAAAGAAACTACCATCAGAGTGAGCAGGCAACATACAAAATGGGAGAAAATTTTCGCAACCTACTCATCTGACAAAGGGTTAATATCCAGAATCTACAATGAACTCAAACAAATTTACAAGAAAAAAACAAACAACCCCATCAAAAAGTGGGCGAAGGACATGAACAGACACTTCTCAAAAGAAGACATTTATGCAGCCAAAAAACACATGAAAAAATGCTCATCATCACTGGCCATCAGAGAAATGCAAATCAAAACCACTATGAGATACCATCTCACACCAGTTAGAGTGGCAATCATTAAAAAGTCAGGAAACAACAGGTGCTGGAGAGGATGTGGAGAAATAGGAACACTTTTACACTGTTGGTGGGACTGTAAACTAGTTCAACCATTGTGGAAGTCAGTGTGGCAATTCCTCAGGGATCTAGAACTGGAAATACCGTTTGCCCCAGCCATCCCATTACTGGGTATATACCCAAAGGACTATGAATCATGCTGCTGTAAAGACACATGCACACGTATGTTTATTGCGGCACTATTCACAATAGCAAAGATTTGGAACCAACCCAAATGTCCAACAATGATAGACTGGATTAAGAAAATGTGGCACATATACACCATGGAATACTATGCAGCCATAAAAAATGATGAGTTCATGTCCTTTGTAGGGACATGGATGAAAGTGGAAATCATCATTCTCAGAAAACTATCACAAGAACAAAAAACCAAACACCGTGTATTCTCACTCATAGGTGGGAATGAGATCACATGGACACAGGAAGGGGAATATCACACTCTGGGGACTGTTGTGGGTTGGGGGGAGGGGGGAGGGATAGCATTGGGAGATATACCTAATGCTAGATGATGAGTTAGTGGGTGCAGCGCACCAGCATGGCACATGTATACATATGTAACCAACCTGCACAATGTGCACATGTACCCTAAAACTTAAAGTATAATAAAAAAAAAAAGAAAACCATCTACAAAAGGAGTAATAGACCTCCAGGGGCCATAATTCTCCATCCCTAATAGTGGTCACGAGAGGCTGTAAGTACTGCAGCAGAAGGAACTAGTGGTTGAGGGTCTTGCTAGACCAGAAGACTTCAAATGTCTTCTCTCAGTTTTCACATTTTTGGAGCATCTCTTTGACTTTGATGTGTATATATAACTACATATTCCTAGGAACTTTAATTCTCCTACTGATTGCAAGCGTTTTTGGATTTTGGGGGTCATGCTTTACTTGTGCTCGGGCCGCTGCATTACAAGCACAAGCGTATCAATTGCGTGTCCTGCTCTTCCTCTTTCTTTTCCTGGAGGAGTAAACATCGGTCTTCCTGTCCTCTGGCTCCTGGTAAGCAAGCACACAATGGAGGGCCCTAGTTCTCTCTGTGACTCTTACACCTGGGTTAGGAAGCGCGGCCCCTATCATCTTTCTCAGCAGATTCTTGTTAATGAGAGTGATAACTAGGTCTCTGTCCAGTGTTTATCCACAAGCTCAACCTCGTGTTTTTCCTGAATATGAAATTTTCAATGGTTAAATAGATGAATAAAGATGGCATTTTGTTCTTACTTGACAATTGATCTTTACACATGCACTTCATTGATCAGACACTTTAAAGGAATAAAAAAGGGTGACCGTTGGACTTCTAGCTGCAAAAAGTGGTCGTCATCTCTCTGAAGGATTCCCTTGAAAGGGGATCAGTCAGCTTCTCCCAGAGCCACAGTGGGGATCCTGCAGTTGCTGAGTATGTTTATTTTAATTATGCCTTTTGTAACTGGGGAAGTAACCACAGGATGGGCTCAGGGATCCAATGGTCTCATGAGATGGGCCTGAGCTAAAACTCCATTGATCACCTCACTTACAGTGGATTTTAAGCTCTCCGCTTTGACTGACTGGTGGGACCAGAGTGACATTTTTGTTCTCCTGGAAACAGTATCAGTTCAGAGCCTATGCCCAGTAATCCCCAGAAGGTATGAGTATTTCCTTTTTCCCAATGCACAGTCATCCTGGCAACAGACCTTAGGAAGGGCTCGTTCTCAGTAGGCTGAGAAAAGTCATCCTATTTAGTAGATTGAAATAATTTTCCCTGGACTATCTAGTTAGGCTGGTCCTCCCAGCCCCCTAAGTCCTAACAAAATTAGTAAGAATGGCCCTCTTCCCAGCCTAGAAGAGCTCCCTGGGAATTTTCAGCTACAGAAAATTCTGAAAAGGCCCAAGAGAGGCCTTTCTGAGCCCTAAAGTGGGACTTGCTTCCATACCAACAGCTGCTAATTCTATGTTTAGTCACCCCTACAGGAATTTAGGATACAGTACGAGTCATGATCATTATTCATTTGATAAATACATGGTGGATCCTAAGAGTAGCAGATACTAAGGTGGATGCCAGGAATGCAACAATGAACAAGACAGACATGGCCTCTGACTTTAAGGAATGTGTAGTTTCGTGAACTGGATCACTTCAACCACATGTGAGAAGTGCTTGTGAGAGGCCGCTGGCTGAGACTTGAAGGCATCAGAGAAAAAAATCCTGGGAAAGGTGCATCTATCCTGACACCTGGAGGAACATCCAAACTAAGAGATGAGGAGCAACAGGGACCAGACTGAGAGACTGTCATAAGCCAAGGTTCTGAAGAGGAAGGAGTTCAGAGGAGGAATGACATCACTGGAATGTAGGTTTTGATGAGTGAAATGTGACAGACTCTCTCCTTCACCAAACTTTAGTCAGGCTGCTCTTCATCCCCTGCTCAGCTAGGTGTCAACCTTTGCCCCCATCCTTGCTGGAATTGTATAGCCCAGCTGCAGCAAGAATCCTGCTAAGTCAGTTTAGTGGGAAGCCTCCACCCTTGATATTTGATCACATTCCTCACTCCCCACTCATCACCCTGGGCTGTCTTCAGCAAGAATCCTGTTTTTAGTTTAGCAAGAATCCTCCTACCCTTGATATCTCCTCTTAGTAATTTTCCATCCACCAACCACCCTCTCCTGCTCCTTGGCTGAAAACCCTAAAGCTTCCTGGTTGTATTGTGAATTGTGCTCAGTTCTTGTCTGAAGTCTCTTTTCCCCTATTAAGATGGTTTCTGAATAAAATTTATCTTTACCCCCTTAATGAGTGTCTGGCTCTGGTTGTCTTCAACAAAGGGAAGAGATTGAGGCTGGAGAGGGAAATATTAGCCTGGCTAGGAAGTGATTTTAATTTTTAGAGGGCTATTACATGGCTTAAGAATTCTAGTACTATGGTATATTTACAGGTTATATAAATCAGTCTCATTAAATAATAGAATGAGGGGTAGGTGAATTCAGGAGAACAGTCAGATATCCAAATTAAATCCATACCAATAAAATTATTTTATTGTTACATAGAAGAGGATGGTCAGGCCCCTTTAAGAGTCATTGGTTTTTTATATAACTTTAAAATAAGCCCAAACAAAAATGAAATGAGCCTAAACAGCAAGATTCAATGACATGGAGGCCTCTTTAGAGGAAGTGATGACTAAGTAACAATCTGGAATCAGGAAGATAAAGCTGTAGTGAGGTAGATGACAGGTTGGGTAAGCTCTGAGCACAGGAAACTGCATGAAGTGAGATAAAGTACGGTGTGTTTTAGGTACACCTCAGGGAAAAACACCCTACCAAATTCAGTGTGATAAAAATATTCATAATTCCTTCTCACCATTTATGATTCTACACATATGGAACCAACATAATTTCTTCATTGCCCTCCTAAATGCCAGTTCACACTACATAACATTATGACATACCTGCAGGTACATTAGTCATGCTCTGTGGTCCATGATGTGAGGTCCCCAATCTTCCCAACACCTCTTCTGGAACACTCCCCCTCTTTCTTCTGCAATGCTGTTTAAGAGAAACAATATCATCACCTGCAATACAAAGCAGTCCCTTCCACACACATCTGAATGCCATAGTGGACTCCTCGTCCCATGCTTGGAATAAGGAGTTTAGGGCAGAGCTAGAATCTTAAACTAGATTCTTGAACATCTATGAAGCTCCCACTGGGCTGAAAGCAAGAAATAACAATGTACACCTTCAAAAACTTTTTTTCTTTTTTTTTTACTAGAATGAGAGCTTAGCTACAAAGAGCTTAGTTTCTGATCCCTCTAGTATTCAACCCTATGTATTATTTGGACTTAGGACTTGATAGTAGAGAATAAAAATTGATTCCCATCCCTAACTTTCAGAGAAACATATTCCCCCAAACAGCCAGCACACTCTGCAAGCTAGCAGGCTTTTTAACGTCTGTAATTTTTTCCCCCTACTTTTAGTCACATCTCAATCTCCCCCATTTTGGAGGAAAACGAGGTATATCAAGGTAAGAATAAAGCAATTGGGAACCAATAGTGCTGGGTATACGTTTAAAGATCCTTGTTCCAAATAATTTAACAACTTCCTGGATACAAAAATAAATTAGATTTGCAAAGTCTAATGGTGGGATTGCTCAGAGAATTAATAAGAAGCTAGAAGTTCTCCTATTGAGGAAACACAATTAGCTTTTTATATTTCCTTTTATACTGCAGTTCTTATTTTTAACTTATATTGTGTTGTATAATGCATCATTTTTATTGTTTTAAATGTCTTCTTATTTGTATCATTTCTCAGTTTTCAAAGCATTTCAGCCTCTTACTGCATTTTTATCTTTATGATAATTATGTGGGTTTGATTAGGCAGGTTTTTTTAAATTCAAATTTAAAAATAAAAAAATCAAGGACAACTTTAAAATATTTATGAATATAACTTCAATACTCTGATTTTATAAAACACATTCCAGAGCTGTTCTTTGGTGGACAAATAGGAAATGAATTTGAAATGATATTAAACCCAAGAAAGATGCTTGAAGAAATGAAAACATTTAAAAAGTCACATCGTTATTACTTATGAAATAAATCTACTTTTAGTCTAATAGAATTCCTCTCTCAACAAATTCTTAGAATGTTTGAAAATATTAAATTATTATTTTAAAATGTCATCTAGGGAATCCTGGGGAACTGCAGGGATCCAGGAATCCTACTCTGCACTATATTTATTATCTCTATGAAGTTTGTAAGAAGATGTGCACACAGAAAACAGAAATATATAGGGGGACAAAAGGTTCTACTTTATTAGAATTCTGGGAGGCTGGTTCAAAGTCTATGACCTGGGTTCAAGTCCTACTGGGGTCTTCACTTTACTTACTAGGGCTTAACTTGAGTCTCATGACTTTACCATCTTCCAGTCAATATCATGGAGGGAGAGAAAATGGAACAGTGACAGAATAGGTACAGAGAAAACACAGACTGTGGCACAGGTACATCTCTCCTCCTTTAGATATAGAGAAGGAAGAAGCAGAATAAAGATAGAGGTTGACCACTTGCAGGTCCTCTACTTGACACTTCTAAACTATAGACAAGAGAGAAGAGAGAGATTGCTGGCCTTCAGCATCAGGAAGGAAACCACAGGGGATCTCACTGCTCCCTTCTCATGGATGGCAGGGGAAGTCGAGTAACCCACATCAAGGGAGGAGATCTTTAGACCCTGCTCACTACTGAAGACTTGGCTCAATCAACATCCTGGAATCTGACCAATCTGTTTCTCCTTGGAGGGAGAAACAAGAAAGGGTGAGCTGAGCTCCCTCGCAGAGTTAGAGTCCTAGAGTTCTGGTGAGGAATGTTGGACAGAAAGAAATCAAGTTGCAGGGATTTTTTCTTTCCTGTTTCATATGCTTGGCACCAAAAAGTCAGTTAATAATATCAGCAGTTCTATTCCAAACACAGCCATATTGCAATCTCTGAAAACTAGTAACAGCTGGAAAGAAATACTTATGTGGCTGCCTCTCTGTTATCAAAGATCTTGTGGTCAGTATTTTGACATTGGGAAGCAATAATGATCTAGTTCTAAAATATATGTGGTAAAGCTTACTTTAGAACGCATGGTGAATTGAACATGAAAAGAAATGGCTCTCTTATTGTGAGTACAGAATTGCTGGCATCACAAAGAATGGAGAGGTCTCTATTCCATCTCCTTCTGTTAGAGAAAAGAGAGTTTAAGAAAACTAAAGCTGACACTTTTTCTTCTTAATTTTCCTTTAAATCCAAGATGACCACTTCTAATTGCATTTTGTTTCCTTTTGCTACAAAGCTAATATTCTTTTAATCTGATTTTTTTCACTTATAACTTCAAAACAAATAGTATTTTTCAACCCTGAGTTCAAAGATGTGAAATAGCAAGCATTTGATACAGGAAATTTATTTTTCTTAAAAAAACTCAGAATGCATTTTTTTAGTGACTTTGGGCTTTAAGCAATATTTCACTGCTATTTTTATACTAAGTTGTGAGTCTTAGATTATAATGGTCCTCTTCCCTGAAAATACACCAAGTTCTCACAAAGTTGTACCTCTCACTTTATTTCTTTCCTCTTTTTTAGCATCCCACGTGAGGCCATATGGTACCCTGGGCAGGAACAGGAGCTTTCATTTCACCAGGTCTAGAGTTGAATCCTGGTTACATACATTATTTTTGTGACTTCAGACACATCACTAACATGTCCAACACCTTTTTTTCATTTGTATGAAGAGATCGGGAATAAGCACGTGAGATATTATGAAGATCAAATAATTTTTAAAATATAAACTATAGAATGCTTGTTGCCTCCACAATTCCCATTTGCCTTGGTACATTTGGATTTCTTACTTGGTTTCTTGCTCCTAGTTTTCCCAACCACGACCACTTAATGGTGGCATAGGGTTTCTTCCAGAACCAAGCGTGTCAGAGGGCCGCTGTGTCATATTCATTAATTATTGTTACTTCTAGTTTTTCTACAATCAGGTGGACCAAGCGTCAGTGAACAATGTCCCATGAGCCTAATCTGGTCCACTGTTTGTTTTTGTACAACCTGCAAGCTAATGGTAGTTTTTACATTTCTAAATCGTTGATAGAAATAAAAATAATAGTTTGTGACACATGAAAAATACATGATATTCAAATTTGTGTTCATAAGAAAAGTTTTATTGGAACACAGTCATGCTCATTTATTTACATATTATCTACAGATGCTTTTGCACTGTAACTACAGAGTTCAGCAGCTGTGTCAGGGACCATAAGGCAAGCAAATGCTAAAATATTTACCATTTGGTCATATATAAAGAAAGTGTGCCAACTTCTGATACAGAAGAAGGAAGAAACACACTTATTAAATAGATAAACCCCACTGCTAGTTTGAGCTTTGCTACTTGATTGTCATGTGATCTTATAAGAGTCACCTTTCTGAAACGATGCTCCTTATAGTAAAATTACAGTCTCCAAAGCATCTAGAGAAAAACAAATGGCATATTGTCTATGAGAGCTCTTTGTAAACTGTAAAAACAATACAATTGTGATTTTCTTTTTTCTTTTGAGAAAGGGTCTCGATCTGTTGCCTAGGTTGGAGTGCAGTGAGCTGGTCATGGTTCACTGCATCCTCCACCTCCTGGACTCAAGTGATCCTCCCACTTCAGCACCCTGAGTTGCTGGGACTACAGGCAAACACCACTATGCCCAGCTAATTTTTGTATTTTTTTATAGAGTTGGGGTTTTGCCATGTTGCCCAGGCTTGCCTCGAACTCCTGGACTCAAGCAATCTGCTTGCCTCGGCCTCCCAAAGTGGTGAAATTACAAGTGTGAGCCACTGCACCCAGCCTGATTGTGATTTTCAAACCTTGTTTTTATCTTTGAAATCTTTTATTCATCTAAATCTTAAGTGAAACCTCCATATGTAGATCAGCTATAAATAAGACAGGTGGTTAAAATAGGAAGCTTAAATACTAAACACCCATCCACTTCAGCTGGGTCCTTTGCTGAACCCCTATGGCTTGAAGAAAATGAGTTTGAAACCACTAGGGGATAAGTAAAGCAAGGGCTCCTAACCTTTTCCATTATTAAAGTTTCTCTTCTCATCTAAAAATTACTCAGTTCAACCTATGTGTCCTGGAATTCATCATCTAGTGACTACAAAAGAGGACATAAAAAATGCCCAGATAATAGGATAATTTCTGGTTGTTGTCAAGGTGACCAACAAATATGGGTTTCTGGCTATTTCCTTGACATTCAACCTTGTGATAACACAGAAAATGACTATGAGGCCTATGGATTTGAGAAATGAGCATGAAATGATGGGGATATCCTAGGGAAGACAGAGCACAGATGGGTCCCGTGTCGGCCGAGAGAGTAGCATGGGGAGACACATTGGGATGATTCAGATGGGGATAGACCCGGTTTCCATTCTAGATATGCTCCCTTTCTTCCTCAAGATTGCCTGTGGCTGAAAATACGCCACACCAGGCCGGACTGGTGAAGGACGACAAGGAAATAGCAGGGATCCTAAGGCCTGAGTGGGTAAGGCGTGCCTAAGGTCATGTGCAGGTAAACCAGCTGGCCTTCTCTGCTCACTCCTCTGCACCTCATAAATCATCTTGAATGAAGAGCATGACGGTGCTCAAAAGTACAGGGCACAGCCTTGAGAGACACTGTTATCTGAGAGAATGTAGTTAAAGGGAAGTTTTTGCTTTTCCCCCATTCAAATTTTCACCAGAGGACTATGAGTTTACAAGGGAAATATCATGAGATGTGAGGAGTACAACTTCAACAAAATAAAAACAGAGTAGAGGATCTAGAGCAAGTGGGCCAAAGGTAATGAACCTGAGAAAGCAGGTATTGAAAACATTTTCCAAATAATTTTTTTAAAAGTGTTTGTAACATGAAGCAGAGACAAGCAATTATAAAGAACAATGGACACATTTGCTAGGACAAACACAAAAGTCTGCAAAGAACAAGTTACTGATCTGAAAGACCAGGCTAAGGATCTGTCCAGCAGAGCATGCGCCCCACCCCCAAAATTAAGAAATACAGAGACAGAAAACATAACAATGTAGCTACTAAATACAAGTGTAGAAATACAATGTCAACATCTTTAAAACATAAATTCCAGAGGAGAGAGAGAGGAAAGAAACATTAAGCAGAGAATAAATAGTGGAGGAAATGTTGGGCTGAGAAGGTTTCCGTTTTAAAGGGCACATGGGGTGACATAGGTTAACGAAAACACTTTGCTATAAAAAAGGTGAAATTTTGGAAGATCACAGAGAAAAATCCAAAAGCCTTCAAAGAGAAAATCATATCACACACAAAAGAAGGAGAAATAAATTGTTGTCAACAGCAACACTGCGTAAGTGTTTGGAGGCATGAAGCCAACAGAATAATGCCTTTACTATTTTTAAAGGGAATATAGAATATTATGTCCAGCTTCAAAGTAAGGACAAAATAAAAATATCCTTGATATAAGGCCACTGTTCCTCATTATGCCTCCTGTGATCATCTTGTGGGTTTGGTTTTAAGCCGACTCCTTTGTTGTATGTTTTAAGAAACTTTATTTGGAATTAAAATCTAAAAAATGTGTCTTTTTGTCTTCCAGGTTAAATAACTGTTTCCCATGAATGCAGTGAATTTAGAAAGCTGTTCTTCTGCCTGAATAGCAGAAAAAAAGATACAAAAAAATATGGAAAAATCAACCTGCGGTAGTATCTCAAAATTACCTGTCTATAAAAGTACAATGATGAAGATATAAACAAAATACTCTAAGAACAAAAACAGTAATGAAGACGCATGGACTCCAGATTGGTGTGGTTTTAAGAAAGCTATAGCTTGTGTAAGGTAGGTATCTTTTTGTTGTTGTTTTGAGGCAGGGTCTTGCTCTGTTGCCCAGGCTGGAGTGTGGTGGTGTGATCACGGCTCTTGCAGCCTCAAACTCCCAGGCTCCAATGATCTTTCCACCTCAGCCTCCATAGTTGCTGGGACTACAGGCACATACCACCATGCCTGGCTACTTTTTTTTTCTTCTATTTTTGTAGAGATGGGGTCACCCTATGCTGCCCAGGCTAGTCTCAAATTCCTGGCCTCAAGTGATCCACCTGCCTCAGCCTCCCAAAGTGTTGAGATTACAGACATGAGCCACCATGCCTACTCTAGGGTAGGTTTCTGATACACTTGTGACCCTTTCAGCAATACTGAGGGTCAGAAAGTGCAGTCCCTCACATTCACACTCCATAGACATGTGTATCATTTGAAATGTTGAAATCTTCCTTGAGACAGTAACATTATCTGTATTGCTACTGGGACATGCATCAGAATTTGAGTAATGAAAAGAAATCCATGATTTGGCTCTCTGTTTGTCTGTTGTTGGTGTATAAGAATGCTTGTGACTTTTGCTGCTATAAAGACACATGCACACGTATGTTTATTGCGGCACTATTCACAATAGCAAAGACTTGGAACCAACCCAAATGTCCAACAATGATAGACTGGATTAAGAAAATGTGGCACATATACACCATGGAATCTTATGCAGCCATAAAAAATGATGAGTTCATGTCCTTTGTAGGGACATGGATGAAGCTGGAAACCATCATTCTCAGCAAACTATCACAAGAACAAAAAACCAACCACCACATGTTCTCACTCATAGGTGGGAATTGAACAGTGAGAACACATGGACACAGGAAGGGGAACATCACACACCAGGGCCTGTTGTGGGGTGGGGCGAGGGGGGAGGGATAGCATTGGGAGATAATACCTAATGCTAGATGACAAGTTAGTGGGTGCAGCGCACCAGCGTGGCACTTGTATACATATGTATCTAACCTGCACAATGTGCACATGTACCCTAAAACTTAAAGTATAATAATAAAAGAAAAAAAAAAAAAAGAAAATGTGGCACATATACGCCATGGAATACTATGCAACCATAAAAAAGGATGAGTTCATGTCCTTTGCAGGGACATGGATGAAGCTGGACACCATCATTCTCAGCAAACTAACACAGGAACAGAAAACCAAACACCACATGTTCTCACTTGTTAAGTGGGAGTTGAACAATGAGAGCACATGGACACAGGGAGGGGAACATCACACGCTGGGGCCTGCTGGGGGTTGGGGGTGCTAAGGGAGGGATAGCATTAAGAGAAATACCTAATGTAGGTGATGGGTTGGTGGTGCAGCAAACCACCACGGCACGTGTATACCTATGTAACAAACCTGCACGTCCTGCACATGTGTCCCAGAACTTAAAGTATAATAATAATAAAAAAGGAAATATAAAAAAGAAAAAAAAAAGAAATCCACCTTTTCTTTGTTTTAATAGCATGCAAAACATTGAGCTTCTCCACACTTCTTCCTAATCAATGATGCCTCAAAAGTGAAAGATCCTTTAGACATTGCGACATGAGGTCATTTTTAATTTTTATTGCAGAATGAATAAAAGAGCTTGGCTTTATTGCCAAGAGTGAGACTCAGTAATTTTTGCACTATCTTTCTGCTATATCTCTATGCAACAGTTCTACTCTGAAAAGAGTTAAATCCTTTATTCTGTTTCTACACTATATTTCCAAGGATTACATTTCTATGTTCATTATAGTGGAACCATTATTATTTTATTTCTGATCTATTTACATGTAATGCATTTTTTGGGTTGGATGAAGTATACTCATTTATGTGATCTTTTTTGTTTTGGTTTTCAAACTGTTTTTCTAACTCATGAGAAGTGTAATAATTTCTACATTTATTTCTATACCAGTAGATTCCTACAGCAATAATAATAAGGTGCATAGCTACCAATTACAAGCCATTTGTGCCAGCTGGGGTGATAAACAATGCGCATCCAGTTATATAATTTAATATTTACAAACAACCCTGTGACATAGCTCTGATTATCATCTCCATTTTACTTATGAGGAAACGGGGGCTCAGAGAAATGAATTCATTTATCCAAGCCTGATAGCCAGAAAATGTTTTCTACACCATCATAGTGCCTAGCACAGTGCCTCCGATGGAAAAGGTGGGTTTTGAAACTCATTTTTTTAAAGCAAGAATACTGCACGAAATTAAACAGTCATTAATAGTATGACCACTTGGTTTTAACCTGGACTTCCTAAAGTCAAACTATCCTCTCCCCAATACCAGCTTTAATCTCAGATTCCATCTGGGTGACCGCAAACCCTCTCCCCAGCAGAGGTTAAGTGGGTAACAGCAGAGAAACTAAACTGTAATTCCCCTTCCCACCCTCTTCCTAACTCACGAGAAGTGTCATCTTATGCTTTGGAATTGTCCTTTCAGGTGGATTTCTTAGAAGATGTCAGAGGGTAGAACTGGCCATGCACTGCCCGATATGTTAATGAAGTTGACTCAGCTAACTTCCTTAGATCTCAGCGCTGAAAACAAAGTTCTAGTCCTATCAGAATAATAATCACCACACAACACACTGATTTTCATCCTTAATGAGCTTTATGAATATTTTAAAAATTGAGTCCCAACCACCCCTCTGTAAGGCTGAAAAACATACACACATCTCTATGGTGAATAGGCTTCATGGGGTGGAATTTGAAAACAAATCCTTTCTCTCTCACTCTCTTCTCTTACTAAACAAATAGAAAAGAAAAGGGAATTTCATTTCAAGCAGAAGTGAAATAGATCCCAAGTGCTGACATTTCAGCTCCATTTCATTAATGCTGACCAAATCATCTTTTTCTTCCTTTTCTCATTTCAGCTAGAAGCCTTCACTGTGGTTGTGTTTCAGAAGAGGTCTGTGGACTGAGCCCCATGTCTCTGGCTTCACAGTGGAGGCTGAAGTGCACTCATCACTGTTGTTAATAACAAGAGCCTCCAAAATATCAATATGTGAGCAGCACAGTTGTAACATATTTAGCCAACTTGTAATGCAATGTAAACGTTCCATTATACAAAATTTCAAACATACCCAAAAGTGGACAGAACAGTATTGTGAAGCTCCACATACTCCCCAGCCATCTTCCACAGTGTTCAATGTTCATGGCCCATCTGGTTCATGTGTACCTCCCACACCTGTGCATCCTTTCAACCCTACACTGAGTTATTTTGAAGCACATAAAGATTGCCAGCAAAATGTGGAACTATCAGCAGAATATAGTGTACAGGTTCTCTAACATATTCAACTATTTAAATCATAATTAAAAGTTTTTAAGTTTTAAGTGAGGGAATTTTGGCTAAAGTTGATCTTATGCTGTAGTTGATCCATATTCTTATGATTTTTACAGAAGAGCAATAAGAAAAGTAGAAAAAAAGGAGAGAAAAGTAAAAGAAGACCCTCCACTCCAGCCTTGAGTGCCTCAAGGCTGCTGGCCTGAACTTCCCTCCTACTAGGCGTTGCCTTGACTCTTCTTGGTTTTCAATTCCCCCACATTCTGTTGACTTTTGTCTCCTAAATATTAACTGAATCCATCTTTCTTGGTGAAAACCACCTGACTTTTGATTAGAGCTGCCGTCCTCTCTTCCCCTTAGGATTGGAAGTGTCTCCTAATTGGCCTTTCTGATCCCAGTCTTTTTTTTTTTTTTTTGAGACGGAGTCTCGCTGTCGCCCAGGCTGGAGTGCAGTGGCACCATCTCGGCTCACTGCAAGCTCCGGCTCACTGCAAGCTCCGCCTCGCGGGTTCACACCATTCTCCTGCCTCAGTCTCCCGCGTAGCTGGGACTACAGGCGCCCGCCACCTCGCCCGGCTAATTTTTTTGTATTTTTTTAGTAGAGACGGGGTTTCACCGTGTTAGCCAGGATGGTCTCGATCTCCTGACCTCGTGATCCGCCTGCCTCGGCCTCCCAAAGTGCTGGGATTCTGACCCCAGTCTTACACCCCTCCTGCGTATGGTGCGCATTCCTGACACAGTGATCTTTCACAGTCACTCTCTCACTAATAACACTCCAATGGCTCCCAGTGATCTATGGGATAATGTAGAGGATGTGCATTCATACGTTGTAGCAGATAAGAGATACCTGAAAATGTCTCGGCATTCATCCCATTCAAACATGGGGTCTATTTCTTCTCCCATCGAATCTAGGCTGGTATATGACTACTGTGGTAAATAGAGGATGCTGGAAGTGATGTTTTCTCAATTGTGGGTCTCATTTTGAAAAGTCTGTTAGCTTCAGCCTTGTTCTCTTGGAGCCAGGAACATGTAAAATATCCAAATGCCCTACTGAAGAGATTACCTGGGGAAGTCCTGAGATTGCATCAAGAAATAGAGGGGCCCAGCTGAACCCAGCCTTCCAGCCACCCCGCTCCCCAGGGTGCCAGGCATGAGTGAGGCTGTCCTGCACCCTGCAGATTGCTCAGTCACCACCTGGATACCATTGAGGAATGCCAGTCAGCATCACTTGAAGCGATCAGGTTAACAGGAAGGGGGAAGGTAGGGTGGGGAGGTGGGCGATAGTCCTACAGAGAGAGGTATCCAGTGCTATTGGAGAACAAAGCAGCAGTGTTGTGTATGTGTGGGGGCGGGAGGAAGGGGCAGTTGTTTCAGGGGAAGCTCTCCATAGGCAATGGAAATGTATAAGCCAGCACCTAAAATATTAATAGTCCTTGGGCATGTTTTGCCAACCTGCTTTGTTGGGAGGCTCCTGTGCAAGGCCCTGTGTAATTAAGGTCTGAGAGCTGGAATCTCTTTTAATATTCTAGGGCCTTCTTTTAATATTGCTTTTGGTGTTATGTCTGGGTTCCCACTGGAGCAAATCTTACCCAGGGGTTAGGAAGAATGCTCCCCAATTTGATACATCCGTCAGTTCCAATCATTCTACATGCCACTTAGATTCCTGGCTTCAGTTCCAAATAGACTCTGTGGAGAAGCAGGACTTCCTGGTCTTTTACAAATTTAGGTGCCCTTTAAATTCTCCAATGAGTGCCTACTGAGTACACATCAGAAACCCAACCCTCAGTTAGACATAGATGAACAGAAAGATGTATAAAATACATGACTTTCGTATTCTGAGTACTTGCAGGAAAATACTGCAGTGGAAAAGGCTCTGACCTTGAAATCAGAGAACGTGGACTCAGATCCTGGTTCTGTCATCAACACCCAGGAAGGCAGTCTAATGGAAGGGGTATGGGGGAGGTAGGGTAGAGAACCTTATCTATATGACCACAGGGTTTGGGCTCAAAATCAGGGGCCATGAAGGCAAATGTGTTGTTTTGCCCTCTTGTGATTTTGGGGGAAAAAAGTGCAAACATTTAAACATCCAAAGATCTCACATAAAAATTAATTTGTTCTCTTGAAAAAATCAGTGTGTATAGCAATGTAAGACCCAAGCTTTCATACTATGTATACCTAATGTATCAGTCTGACCCCTGTTGGCATTTGATCCAGTTGTCTCTTGCTGCATAGTAACTACCCCTAACATTAGTACCTCAGTACAACAACCATTTTATTTTATATCATGATTTCATGAATAAAAATTTGAGGCAGGGCTCAGTTGGGCAAATCTTATGCTGCACATGGTATTGGCTGGTATGGTATGGAAGGCAGAACAGCGGTCACTTTCCAACTGGGTTTCCTGCCTGTGTTCTCAGCTTTTTGTATGCAAGTCCATCTACCTTTCCTTCACAGAGTGATTGTTCTCACTGCTTTGATCATGTCATATCATGATCATACCAGGTCATTAATTACCATTCATGACTCTCTGCTGCCCACCAAATTCAGTCCAACTCCTTATGACAGCATCAAAGTAGTTGAACCTGTGCTCCAATACTGTGTGTGGACACCTCTCACTCCAGTAAAAATGATTTGCTCACAGGGTACTGAATTCGCCTTCGACCTTTTCTATATACTTTTATTTATACAATTCCAGTCTCCTGGAATGTTCCACACCCATCTATATCCCCATGCAATTCCATCTTCCCTTCAGCAGTCGTTTCAAGTTTCCCTTCAGCTCCTCCACATGGAAACATACATGATTGCCATTACCTCTTTTTCAGTAAAGGAGGATTTGAGACCACTCATGGCTTGCCAGTTAGTAGCACACTGATTGAACAGGCCAATTAACATCACTTTCCTCATTTCTAAACTGGACTGATATTGAATGCTGGGATTTTCAGCTCCCCAATCAACATAATACCATATATATATATATATATATATATATATATATATATATATATATATATATATATATATATATATTGAGATGGAGTCTCGCTCTGTCGCCCAGGCTGGAGCACAATGGCACAATCTCGATTCACTGCAAGTTCCGCCTCCCGATACCCAATGTCTTTACCATGACCTACAGACCCCAAATGACCTAGTCTATCATTTCTGTATCATCCTCTTACTCTTTTGTGGTGTGCAAATCCCAAAGATTCCTCACCGCCTGGTATGCTTAATCTCTCAAAACCTCAATGTTCCCCTTTCAATAGGTGGAACAGGGATATAGAAAAAATGATTTTATATCAAGACTGTGGAGTCAGGCAGACTGAGTTTGTATCCTGAATATGTGATATTAGCAATTTGTTCAACCCTTATGTGCCTCAGTTTTCTCATCTGTAAAATGGAGATAACGATTATAACATTTTCCACATGGGTTTCCTGTAAGAAATAAATTAGCTACTATATGTAAAATGGGAAGAGTGTCTAGCATACAGTGTTAGATGGTTTGATTATTTTAGCCCAGATAGGACTAGAATGATTATATAATTATACTCATCAATATATTAATATGTTGAAAAATTTGAGAATTTAGCTATGAGATACAAATACATTTTTGTAAATTCTTTGACATTATTACTATATGAACATGATGAAATTTTACTTTAAAAAGTTGAACTTGACAATTTAATGACATTTTGTCCTGGTTAATAAACCTTTCCATTCTGTGGACACTGATTGAGTTTGTGATTAGTTATGGCCGTCTTCCCCATGACTGTCATGGTGGTGGATTTACTTCGAAATTGATTAAAAGGTTTCCTACATGTGATTATATTTAATCCTATTAACAACCCCATCAGGTAATCTGAGTAGGACTTGGATCACTATGTCCCTACAGATTAGAAAATAGTTTGTGTGATTTGCTTGATGCTACAAACAAGAGTTGACTTGGAGCTAGAAAAAAAAGCAAAAACAAGGAAAAATAGAAACAAAACTCAGAATCATTATCTTGCTCTCTTATACCATGTTAGAAATATATTATTTTGCTATAAAGCAAAGTTGCCAGACAACAAATTCCAAATGTGAGCAGTAGGGCTTATTGACTGTCATCTTTAATATTTCTTAAATACCCATAACAATTTTGAGCTATATATGGAAAACCAAACCCTTTCTGTAACTTCCATGTGCTATGCCTTGAGTTTTGCCCTTACAGGTCGATTTCTCTCTGAGATAAGGTTATAGCATATACCTTTCCTCAAACAGATCCTTTGGAAATCTTTCTAGGTACTGAGTTGAATTATTCAAGCTGTTAAATTATTCAACTCTTGCTTGAGTTATTCAAGGTCTTATTCAAGCTGATGATCTTGGCATCATTACGTCTAAGGCATGGGAGTAGTTAGGACCACCCACTAACATTCTGGGACTCCATTCCTGGGCACGAGGATTGAGTAGACATGGCTATGTAACTTGCTTTGGCCAATGAGATGTTAGTGACAGTGACATGTACGATGTCTTGGAAAGAAGCCTTAAGACCCAAAGGGTGTGTCTCACATCTCCTCATCTCTACTGTGGAGATTGTCAAAGCTCATCTTGATATGGCTTCTCCATAGGTGACAAGAATGTGTAGAGCCTCCCAGCCAATCTGCTTTGCAACAGTAGCATCAACAATCAACAGACGTTGGTTGGTCTTAATGCAGAAATTTCCAGGTTGTTATCATAGAACAATTTAACTTATTTTGATTCACACAGAAATTGACATCTAAAAGTGAGGGTGTTGCCATTATAAAATATTAAAAATAACAGTGTTACTGGTTTATAATCCGGCTGGTGGGCAGTGAGGAAGCTATTATTAAGGGCTGGAAAACGGAGACCTATTTTATGCAGTTGCAACTATTTGACAAATATTTACCCTGTGAGAACTTGGGATGCAGATTACACAACTAATGCATTTGTAATTCTGAAGGAAGTGGTCAAAAAACAGAATGTTATTATCTTCTTGGGACATCATAGAGAATGGAAATGAATGGAGGTGACTTGGGGCAAGCTTTTCTGCTTCCCCTCCTAAATTAACGTCAAAGGCAAAAGACTTCAGAAGAGGTCTTTTTTTTGAGGAGAGGTGACCTATTACATATTTACAAATTAATAGTGAGATTGGCATGACCCAAGTGAGCAAAAACAGATGTGTGCATTTCACAAGCCTTCAGCAAGTATGTATTGATTACCATCACTTCTCCTGGTTTGGGGAATATAAAGATGAAGACAGAGTCTGCTGCTCTCTGGGACTTCATGTTTCCAGGAGAGAAAGGCAGGGATGTTCTCACCTTGTCATTGGATCTGAGTTGTCATTAGGGCTTCACTGCTCACCAGCTGTGTGACTTTGACCAAATTCCTTTACCTCTCTAAGCTCAGTTTCCTCTACCATAAAATGGAAATAGTATTGACCATAGATTGATGCGAGAATTAAGAGACATTCAATGGTTGCTATTACTATTATCATTCTATTTAAATTATGATCTAAAGAATAAGTGTTATAATGAAGGAGCAACCATGCATACTGAGTGACTAGAGTAAGTGCTTTCCATTTGCTGTAGGGTCGAGGTAAGGCTGCCCCGAGGGACATTTGTCCCACGGGGCATTTGTCCTGAGGTTACCAGATAGACGAGCAGGGAAAGGACATTTTAAGTAGAAGGTAAAGCATGTTCTAAAAGATGGTGCTCTTCACAGCATAGCTTATTCTTGGGTTTAGGAGAAATTTTCTTGACTGGCAAAGGGTGTCAACTGCCTGGGTAGCAGCTGAGGTGGGAGAGCAAAGAAGGGACTCCAGGAGACCCCACCCCCGATTTTAGAAAGCATTTTTTTCCTTTTATCTTCAATGGATGCTTCTTAGGATAAGCCAAGAGAAAAAAAAATGCATATACAATTAAATTTCTTTTCCATCACTGTGGTTTTCTATTAAATTCAGATCTCTTTTTTTCCTACCCAAATTCATGCTTTCTTGCACAGGAAGAAGCAAGCTCTGTGACTTTGGATGACAGCAGTTTCTCTGTACTAAGCGGGAAGATCTTTTCAAATGAAATTCTAAGGAAAACCCTGCACCCTGTGCTTAGAGGGACTCAATATTCCACTCCTTATCTCACCCATGAAAAATGCTTCCAATTATCTGCCTGCCTCTATTATTTGAAATACTTCTATATCAACCATTCAACTCAGATAATTGAGCTAAACCTTTAAAATGGGTTTTTAATGGGGGAGACAGGCGGTGGGGAATAAGTTGATCTAAGTAAAGTTTTTCACAATCAAAGGCAGACTAATTAAAACTTGACAGCTATGTGAATATGTACATTTTAAAAACTCAGCTCTCTAGAGATAAAACACAACAGGGACGCATATTAGCCAAATGTCTGTATTCTTTCCCTAAGGCATTGGAACACGGTGTTCTAAAAAGATGTGTAGTTTTTAAAATTTTTTTGTTGATTTTAAAGCTGTAAAACTTTTTTTTTCAAAAGAAAACATTGGGACAATACCAATATATTGAAAGGATAAATTTAGAGCTGCTCTGGGGTAATGGGGCAGAGTCATGCCCCTTGAAATTTCCCTGAATCCATCCCAGTGTCACAAGGCTTCCAAGCCAAGTCCCAAGGCTTTGGAGTTCACAGGGGTAGCAAGGTGATCACCAGGCCAGGAGTCCTTCCTCTGATTTGCTGTATAATTTTAAGCAAAGAATGTGAGGCTGAGTTTCATTACCTGCTAACTGAAGGGTGCTTGACTGAATGATCTTGGAACTTCTTCATTGCTGCACCACCCTATGAATTCAAATAGATTCTTTAATGCAAATAGGGCTTGTGCTTAGAGTTAATATTAACAGCTGCTTTTCAAGGTCCCACATCATGAGCTTTATTTAAGTAATCCTGAATTCTCATTGCAGACTAATTTTTAGATTCTACTGTTTCTATTTTATAGATAAGGAATATGAGACTTGGGGATGCTCAGACACTTGCACAGCTTGTAAGTGAAGAAGCAATGATTGAAATCCACTTGTCTTGGTTTCCAAAGCCAATACTCATTCCATTTTGCCAGCCTGTCTCTGGATGGGTAATGGTAAAATTGTCTGTGGTTGGGTTTTAGGACTTTCATTTTATATGTATGAATAATTGGTGCTTATAATGGTAGTAGATATATATATATCATATATATATAAGATGTATATGTATATGATATATATATAAGATGTATATATATGATATATATATAAGATGTATATATGATATATATAAGATGTATATATATGATATATATAAGATGTATATATATACATGATATATATATAAGATGTATATATATTATATATATAAGATGTATATATAATATATATATAAGATGTATATATATATGATATATATATATATGTGATATAACTCCAGTTATATCAACCAAAAATAAACCCAAATTCATGGGGTAAAATATTTTTCTTTTGATTTAGCCAAGAGGATAACTAGGAATTTATGTGATGTAGTGACTGACACAGAGGAGGTGCCCAAAATAATTTGTCAGATTACATATTATTTTAGGTCCTAAGAAATTGAACTAAGACCAGTGGGGAAAAGTTGATTCAGAATAATTTTAAAAGTATCTTTCTAAAAAGATTGTCTGGAGGCTCAATGGACTGTTTTGGGATATGCATCATTTCTCATGCCTGGAGGGCTGTAAGCAGAGGTGACCTGTCTTCTTGGCGGGATTATTGTTGAGAAAACTCAAACACAGAATGGAGCATCACAGAACTGGAAAAGGAAGCCTTTGAGATCCTGACAATGGGAGATTCTTGGAGTATAGCTTCATTAGATCCTGAATTCCAGGCTTGCTTCTTCTAGTAAGAGGGGGTGGCTGAGTACCTCCTCCCTGAAATAGTTGAATATGAGAGAAGCCAATGTAAATGAGAGAAGAAATCTCTCTAATCTCTGCAATGTAAATTGAGTAGATGAGGCACCAGGATGCTGAAAGAGTTTTTTTCCCAGTGATCTCTGACTGTGTCACTCTGTGTATATCCTTGCTAGCTCTCATCACAAGCATGATCATTTATTTATTTTACATGTACACTTGTTGATTTGTTGACTTCTCCACCATGTTGATCAGTTGGCACAGGGGCTGTCTCCATCTGGCTTACCATTATACCACTGGGGCTAACAGAAGAACTGATGAATAGTAAGTATTCAATAAGCACTTCCTTAAGTGAATGGAGGGAGGACATAAACCTAGGCAAAAAACGGAGCAGGTGTGACAGTAGTGCTGAAAGAATTGAATGGCGCTGAATTTCCACAGCTGAGGCCATTGCTCTGTTGCTGTCAGCACCAGCCTGCTTCATCAGTCAGTCCCTCTGAAAGTGTCTGCAGGCCAATCCCCATTTGCCCATTCCTTAAAGCACCAGAAACCTGCTTTGTTGAGTCAGAAGTCACTCTTCCCCACTCATAGGTGGGCTGGGGGTCCATCTCTTTTTCTTATATTATGTGGTCCTGTAGTTCTACCATGTGCTCCTGCATAAACTCCACACTGCACACTTTTGTCCTTCATCCTCCCATGTACTGCTCTGTCTGCCTAACAGAATCTTTTCAGGATCCTGGATCCCACATAAGTTCACTATGAGACTGATCCCAGATCCTAATTTTTGTATTGTGGTGGTCTTTGAAAGTAGGACCTCTGTCAAATTTATTTCAGTTTTCTGGTTCCTAGCATAATGTATAGGTAGGGACATTTACTTGTAGAGAAAAAAGGTAGAAAGAAAAGAAGGAAGGGAAGAAGGAAGAAAGAAAGAGAGGAAGGGATTAAGGGAGGAAAGGAAGGAAGGGTAGAAGGAAGGAAGGAAGGGTAGAAGGAAGGAAGGAAGGGTAGAAGGAAGGAAGGGTAGAAGGAAGGAAGGGTGGAAGGGTAGGAGGAGGGAGGAAGAAAGGAAAAGGAGGAAGGAAGGGTGGAAGGGAGGGAGAGAGGAAGGAAGTAAGGAAGGAAAGGAGGGAGTGAGGGAAGAAGATGGCAAGAGACAATAGGAAGGAGAGGAGGGAGAAAAGTGACAGAGGAAGATAAAGGGGAAAGAAAGAAAGAAGACAAGAAGAAAAAAAGGAGGGGAGAGGCAGGCTTTTCTCCCAGCCTAATATTTACTTGTCTCTTGTTTCCAGAATCTGGCTTTAGTTTGTTCTCTCCAAATTGCTAAATTGCAAGAAGGGATGTCCTCCCATCCCACTGTGGTCTGCCAGAGTTTGAACACCAGGTCCTTTTCTGACTAAGAGACATCATCTCTATCCTAGCCTCTGTGTCCTCCCTGTCCTGATGATGTCCTCTGAAAAGGCAGGGTGGAGTAAAATCCCTGATCTGTCATTGGCTAGCTGTGTGTCCTTGAGCAAGAAACTCCAACTCACTCAGCTTTGGTTTCTGCATCTGTAAATTGGGGGTTAAAATTTGCCTCCAGAGGGCCATTGAGAAGAATAAATGAAATAACACTTTCACCATGCTCATTGTGTGGTAAAGTACTCAATAAATTCTCAGTTGTTTCCCTTCCCCTTAAGATACCCTTTCACTTATCCTTAAAGCAAATTGACATTGAGACATGTTTACTTTGGGAGGAGGGCAAGGAAGCATATAGAATGGTGGGGAGAGGCAGGGAGCAGGTCCATTAACAGATGCAGCCGTCACTGGCAAAGCCATTTTCTGCTTGGAGCCTTCTGCTAGTTTTCCTCGCTGAGCAAAGATTTGAGTCCCAGATGCCATTTGATCTGCATGCTTGGGGAAATAATAAAATAACCCTATTATGAAGTGAAATGGCCTGTGATCTCATTGAGGAGCTTGGGATTGCTACAGGGAAAGCTACTGTCCAATGCAGCAAATGACCCCTTGCAGAGAAGAAAAGGCAGGAATTTCTAAGAAAGAGCACATGTGAAGTTGCTAGGGCAAGACCTGCCATGTGTTAGCAGGGACAAGACAGAAAGAAAAACTTGTTTTGTGATCATCTGAACAAAGAGTAAAGGTGGCAGAGTCTCCCCAAACTCAGTAAGTTTTGAGAAAAAGTCATCTTAGATAAATTGCATTTTTGTAGTAGACTCTTATGGAAGACTTTTGGGGAAATGGATTATTTCTGATTTTGTCCCTTGTCACTGCCATTTGATTGAATTTTGTTTGAATGAAAATTGAGAGCTACTGTTTTCCTGGAGAATATCTCCCCCATGGAGAGAGGTGGAAAGGAGACTCAGCCCGAGGGAGACACTTGAGGTGCTAACATCCTTGATGTCAGTTCTTCCTGGAGCCCAGCTGCATCCCTGTCATTCCTCATAATTCAGAAAAACAGCTCTTTCCTCTGGGAGCTGGCCTGGCCCACACAGCTAGACCTTGGTTCACTCCTGTTGAACATAAACAATTTCACAGAATAGCAACCTCAGACAAGGCCATGCTGTGACCATGATGGATCAAGATGAAAACAAGACAGCTCCATCAGGAGCATAAACTTTGTCCAGACCACAAAATAACAAATGTTCCCCAATCCTGGTTGATATGAGTGACTGTACTATTTTATCAGTTATGGTTTAGCCTTTCTCTAGTCTCCATCCTTATAGATGAGATTTACTGAAATACTCAATCACAGAATTGTCCTGGCCGCCTGACAGCATTCAATCCAGGGTACACCTTCACTTCTTTAAAGCTCCACAAAATCACCCAACCAAAGCCCAAACTGTATTCTTTCTGCCACCCACTTACTGAGATGCCCTACAGTTTCCCAAGTTACTCATCCTCCCTTAATCCAACTTGTTTAACTACAAGTGTGTTCCTGGTAGTCTTTGGCTGGAGGGCATTAGCCTACTGGTCAATCCAATCCCTGCTGTCTTAGTAGGACCCTGGTATTCATCTAAATAATCTTCCTGTTCCCCTAAGCTAGTTCAAGTTGGGTTTCTGGCACTTGCCACCAAAAGTGTCTTGACAATGTGATTCAGTAAATCTTAGTGTGTAAACCACATAGCATTTGGTTCTTCTCTGAATTAATCAAACAGTTTTGCCTCTCTATACCTTTGCGTATTGAAATTTCATTTATTCCATAGATTGAGTTTCCACTATGCACCAGGCACCGTCCTAGCTGCTGAAGACACAACAGTGAATAAAACACATAGGCACCCTGACTTTATAGATAGTACATTTTAACACTGTGTGGTTGGCTCTGCCTGGGGTAGGATTCCTCACCTTGCTGAAGTGCTTCTCATTCTTCAATGCATCAACTAAGTGTCACGAGGTATAGGAAACCTGGTAAGACCATCAGCACAACTTGTTTTGTGTTAATGAACAATGTGGTAAAAAGTCTATGGTATAAGGCTAAGCAAAAAAGGCAGGAAAAATATGTATGTATGCAGCAATGAATTCCTGCCACAGCTTCAAGTCCCTGCTCTGTTGGAGTTTGTGCTCCCATAGGGGGAACTAGATAATAAATATAGATGAGCTATCTCAGGCTATGCAGGAAAATGTTGTCCACCAGGGCATGGAGATAGCCAGTGGCAGGGATATTATTTCAAGCAGGGTGATGGGGAGTGAGGAGGTTGCCCTGCTTAGGGGGTGGCTGAGAAGCAACAGTGAGCTGTGCACTACTTGGGGAGAGATTTCTCAGGCAGAATGCACAGCAAGTCTGAAGGCCCTGAGATAGCAGTGAGCTTTGCTGCTTGAGAAACAGCAAGGAGGCCAGGGTGGTTGCAAAGGAGGTGGTGAGGGGCCAAGTGGTGGGAAACAAGGCCAGAGAAGTCATGGAGAGGCAGTTCATACAGGGCCTTAAAACCCATAGTTAGGACTTTCAGTCCCATTACTAATGAGACTGGAAACTCTTCAGAAAGCAGAAAAGGGCATGCTGTGACTTCATGTTTTCAAATAGTCTCTTGGATGTGTGGACAGTAAATAGTGGTGGAGTTAAGGGGTTTAAGAATGAAAGCAAGGAAATCAATTAAGTGGGTTTAGAAGCTGTCTAGGTGGAAGATTTTGGCTTCAATTAGAGTGTTACTTGCCTAGGAAGTGACAAGAAGTGGTAGGATCTGGCTGTCTTTTGAAGGCGGAGTTAATAAAATTTGCTGCTAGATTATATGTGGGGTGAGAGAAAAGGAAAAGGGTTGAGCTTGGCACAGAGAATTTTTACATATGAAACTGGAAAAGTGGAATTGCCATTTACTGGAAGAGATGAGAAGGGAAGGGTCTTTCATGGGGTAGGGGAGCAGGCGATTTAAGAAACAAGAGTTTAGTTTGTGTCTGAGATACCTATTACACATCCAAGTGTGAAATCAGGCCACTTTGTAGATTCTTTAAAAATGTAAGTTTCCTACGACTTAAAACTTTTCCTCCAATACAGACACTTTTTTTCCATATTTTCTCACTACAGAAACTCTACTAATTCTTCAAAGAATAGTTTAAAGCCTTCCTTGCCTACAGTTACCATTTATTTAATATTTACTCTCTACCAGAAACTGGGGCAGTGAGGACCATATAGGAGTTCTGCTCCAAGAAGTCATTCAGGGACTCAGTTTCCTTCCATGGTGAGGCTGTCTCAACCCTGAAGCTGTAAACCATTCTGCTGGATTCCCTATATCTGCCTGCCAGGATGGGATGAGAGTAAGGAAAAACCGTGAGAGAGGTGGACATGTTTGTCACTTTGACTCTATGGAGAACATATACATATGTTCCTAGCTAATGAAAAGTGAGCCTGGGAAATTATTTAGGTTACACCAGCTACACCGCCACATTATGAAAAGATACAGTATTTTGTTGAGTAGTCTGGTGGGGTCTCTCAAGATTGAGCCAGAAGCATTTTAGGGCTCTTTGTTAATAGGGGTTGGATGTGATGCTGTGGCTGGTGGTCCCAGTGGTCCCAGCGGTCCCAGCAGATGGTGGCTTTGGACTCTCTAGCTCTAACCGACCATATGACCAGTTCACAGTACCTTGGCACCCTTTCCTGCCCTTCCCCTTGCATGTACATATCTGTGTTATGCAAAAAGGAAGAAAGCAAAGTCCCAAGGAGAGGAACAAAGTCCATTTGGGAGCCCTCATTAAGTGATGCCCAATAAATATGTCACTCCAATCGGGCCTTTTGGATTTACAAGATTTAATTCTTCTGCCTCTCTGGAATCCCTTGTGGGTAATTGCAGTTGACAGGTTTACTTACGCCTCATGACGGGCGTTTTGTCACTCAGCTCCAGCCCCTGCAAATGGCTTTACAATCCGTCAAGCCTAAACCTCTTTAAGCGGTGGCAACTGATGTCAGATAACATCCCTTGTTGTGATTCAAGGCTGAATCTTACTCTGGCATGAAATAAACGGAATCTTTACTATGGAAGGAAATGGGAAACTGAAGGAAGGAGGACATTTCAGCAGGAAGATGAACGGAGGCTGGCAGAGGTGGGTTCACATGGCACCTGACACATCTGCGTGCTACCAGAGCAGGGCAGGCCACGAGGTGTCGTGGACATTGCCTGTACCTGCCATGAGACAGGCCTGGGTTCCAATGCAGCCACCTTGGTTAGCTGTTCAGAGAATGCGTGCCGGCTCCTACCTTGTCTCTAGTGCTGAGCTGAGAAGCTGGGGCAATTTGAGGAGGTCTGGGGACAGTCTTGCAACTTCCCAGAGCCCCGTTGCTGTCTTCCATAAAACAAGAATAATAATGCATACCTCACAGGGTTCTTGGGAGGATGTAATGATAGAAATCATTTACTCACGTAAATATTTTTTTGAGCAGCAGCTATAGACCACTCACTCTTCTAGGAACTTAGATAGCATCCTAATTAAACTGTCCCTGCTCTTGTCAGCTTAGATGCTAGGGAAGAGGTAAGTGCTATGGCTGACTATTAAGAAAATGTGCAAAATGTCAGCTGAGGGTAAGTTTTATAGAGAAAAATAAGGCAAAGTGAGGAGGAGAGACAGGGTTATGCTGTTTGTTAGCCAGGACCAGCCTGTGCTCGTCCAGGGCACCCACATCCCTTCCTGTGCTCTCCATGGGCTCCTAGGGGCCTCTCTCTGGTCCTTGCATGTGGCCCCTAGGTCTCAGAGCCAGCAATAGTGCAGCGAATTCTTTTCATGATTCAAATCTCTGAGCTCTCCTTCTGCCACATCTATCCTGTCTCAAGTCAGAGAAAGTTCTCTGGGGATTCAATTGGGTCTACCTGGGTAATCCAGGCTCATCTACTTATTTTAAGGCCTGTAACCTGCGTTACATCTATGGAGGCCCTTTTACCATGTACGTATTCACAGGTTCTAGGGGTTAGGGTACTGATATCATTATGGGGAGCCATTATTCTATCTACTACAGCTGAAGAGGTAAACAACAAGAATGGCTCCAGGGCAATTTGACAGCATCTGAATATGCCTGGCATTGCACCCAGAACCTTCTTATCAGATAGCAGTTTTTCCCTAGGACACCTACAAGATGATGCTCAGCTCCCCCAGTACAGCCTTTCCAATCTGTCCCCTCTCACTTTCTATAGCCTCAGCTCCTGATGATTTCTTGTTGTCATTCCTCTGCCCCAGCAAAGATGTCCATTTGCTACTTTTGACCACTCTGCCGACAAATCATCTCTGTCCCTCCCACTTTACACTGTTCATACATAAAAAATGTACTGAGCACTAACCATGTGCCAAGCACTACTCCAGGTTCTGGGGACACAGTAGTGAGCAAATCAAACAGTGCCTCTCAGTGCCTCTCAGTCACAGAGCTTACCTTGTTGATGTCCGTCTCCACCTGGGGAACTCCTACTCCACTGCCAGATTCCGGTTCAAATGCTCCCTCCTGTATGGAGTCTTGTCCAACCTTCCTCACAAAAAAATGGCAATATCCCTCTGTGTAACTAACTCAGAAAGAGTTATCTCTGAAACCCTTAAAAAAGAAGAGCATCACCAGGAGACAGTACCCTGCCGGTATAAGCACTGGCTACCAAGAGATGCCATGAAGTTCTGTTCTACCACGAATGCCTGTCACCCCCAGCACTCCGGAAGTCAAATGATCATGCTCATTCCCATATTCTAGATGCTAACTGGTCTCATCTCTTGTGCCAAAGCAGAAGGCCTGTTTCAAGTGTCCATGAAAGCACACTTCACTTCTATCCCTTAATTCTATGCCCTATTGAGTGATATTCAGTTAATCCACCCTGTTTACATGCTCCCAATAGGTCCATATGACCTCCACACCCCAAGGTGACCATTATTCTCTTCCACTCTCTCTCAGGACTTGTCCTTCCTCCACCTTACTGGACTGCAGACCACACTGACTGCTCTCTGCTCAGTTAGCACCACTCAAGCCTCCGCAGGGCTGCATCCTCACTCACTCTTCCCTAGCCTGAGCCGCCCTCCCATGCACGTGAAAACTGATGAGATGAGGGAAAATCTGAAGGGCATAGTCCCATTCAGGTGAAAGCCTTCTCCCCTAATCCCCCCATCTTCTTTTTATAAAGGACATTTTCTTTTGATAGGCAAGACCTCTGATGAGAATGAATATTGAAGGTTTTGTTTGAGTTACGTTTAGAACATTTATTTCAGAATTGTAATGTTTCAGGTTTGTGACAAATGCAAAAAAAAAAAAAAAAAAAAAAAAAAGGGAGGTAGGAATGTTCAGGGTAAACCTGACACCAGGCACAAGGGCACGGTCCAGCCCCGAGATTGAGACAATACTATTGCCACAACACACCCCCTCAAATCTGCATGACTCCGAACTTATGCCAAGTGAGTGAGTGAGACAAACAGCCTAGACCTGTTCCAATCTGCCTCCCAGCCTGGGGTGAATCATGTCATTTTTCATGCCATTTTTGACCCAGCCCCAGTGTACCTCTCAATCTAACAGAAATGATGGTTTTATAAAGATTGTCCTGTGGTTGTCGGGAATATGGCAGTCTGAAGATAATTTTAGGAAAAAAAAAAACAATTTAAAACCTTCCCGGGTATCCCATGGCTTTTGTATCCTATTGGCTTTACTGAAGAGAAATCTCAGTCTGAGGCAGCTGCTTTTGGAAAACTTGATTGCGTTCACAGCCCCTCCCCCAGGAAAGGAAGTTTCAGCCCCAAAGCTGAATTTTAGTTGCTACATTAGAAGCAGAGCCTGCTTACAATTTTTAAAATCTAAATTTGCCTTCTAAAAAATATCTGGAACTCCATTCTTTCATTCTCTTTATACATAGATATATATGTACACCTATACACATTTTTATACATATTAGGATACATGTATATGATATATATGTAGTATACATATGTGTACTATACATATATATCTATAATATGCACATTATGGCATATGGGTTACATATGGGCTTTAAAAATCATGCCATGTAATCCTTAGTCCTATAGCATCACTCATGGTCTCTTGTGAACTATGAAATTTTATTTTCCCGGTCCTTCAGTCCAAAGTTTCTATCTCAATCTTTGCTCTGTCTTTGCACTCCTGCGTGACCTTGGGAGAGCCCCTTAGGATCCCTGAGGCCTTGATTTCTCTTAGGCAATTTTAACCATAAAGATGCATAACTAATATATGCATGGGCTTTACAAGTCTTCAAATGCTTTCACATGCTGTATCTCTTCTGCTATACAGAACAACCAGTAAATGTGGGAAACTCTGCCGTATTTACTTTAAAGATGAGGAAACTGAGGCTCAGAGAGTTTAAATTACCTGCTGCATCCCCCAGCTGGATGCTGGAGCCTGGACAGCTCAGGGGTTCCCACTCCCATCCTTTTTTGTGTATCATGCACGTATCCAGGGGCTAGTGAGTGGGCTTGGAGGAAGAAAGGCAAGAGGGAAATTTGTAGGGCAACAGGCCAAATTATTATAATAGTTTTTTCTTAACATGGTTCATGGAGAACAGAATCTTATTGTATTGGCTGAATATATACACTCCCATTTGTTTTTCATTACATCACTGTCTGATAGGCATTCGGAGTCCTATTTAGAGAGAGTCAGCAAGGTAATCGGGAACTCCTGTGCCTAAAGTTGCACAGCTAGTAGTGACATAGAGCCTGATGTGAAGCCCGAGCTCCTTCAACTATTCCACGCTGCCCTTTAAAGACAGAGCCACATAAAGAGAAATACTGCTAACTGCTGTGATATGGTGTCTGTTTACAGCTGAAGGAATTTGACCATCAGCGATGCGAAGTTCTGTTTTGTGAGTCACCAGCCAAATAGCCCTGCCTTCAGAAGTTGAGTCAAGACCATCTTATTCCCAGTTTCTTACTTTAATCACCAGCAATGCTGCCCACTACCAATTTCTGAAAAACTTTCAACCTTATTACCTTCTCTTAGAGAGCTTTCTGCTGAAATCTCTTGAGGCAAACTTCATCCATTTTTTTACCCCTTCTGCTTTTTTGTGATTAGGGTCTTTCTATCACTTGGCTGCTATTAAGTTTCTATTACTCTGTAGCACACATCACACAGAAGCAAGGGCCCCTTCATTTAGACAGCATGCTGCAGCTTTTGTAACCCAAAATACACATTTTAAATACAGCTGGCTCTGCAGATCCTAAGCCAGCATTGGGTTTAGCCCTAGAATTGTCTTGCAAACCTTTATTCTACCTTAGCTAGTGATGTAGAACTAGAATTAAGTAATCATGCTGATAGATCAGTGTAGAACATTATATCTACAATAGCTTCAATAAGCTGCTCAGAGTGAAACATTTGGAAGGAATTGTTATTTTGTGTGCCAAGAAAGAACTTACTTAAAGGGAATTATGAGCAACAAGGTCTCAGCCAATATGAAAGTTAAAGTATTTACACTTCTACATAACTGCTAGTTGACAACTTTGAGACATGTAGTACAGGCATTTATTAGCTACTCAGCCACCTTAGACATTCACATAGTATATTACATTGAAGTAAAAAAGACGAACTCGCCCTACAAAACACATATGAGCTTATTTGTTTTATTCTTTTTTTTTTTCCTTCTCTCATGCAAGTGGGGATAGAGATGGAGGATTCATTAAACTCCTATTATGTGATGGGTATTTTACACATAAAATCTTGTTTATTTTTCCCAGCGTGGTGCAGATTATCATTTTAATTTAGCAGGTGAAAAAATGGAGGCTTAGCTAGGTGAAAGGACTTGGTGATAACAACAATGCTGGGATTCAAACCCAGGCCTCTGATAAAATATATTCTACATTATACCTCATTGCCACATGGGAGTTCTCAACCTGGAAAAGCCATTCTTGTGAGTGCTGAAGATGTGTTTTATCTTCGATGTCACAGAACTCTTCACACTAGAGCCCAGAGTCACAGACCTGATTCATGCAACCCAGTATGTAGTGAATGATGATGCCAAGATCCAAAGGTAGAGAAAGTAGTCATTGGCCTGCATGATTTCTTTCTCCAAATGCTAAAGATGGCTGTTTGACGCTGCTTCCCAATTAGTTGTGGTTATTCTCTCTGCTCTACATTATAATTTCACTTTGCAAATAATTTCACTTTTTCTAGGGTTTATGGTTACATCTTATATGGTTCAACTTTATGCAACTACATCATATTTAATGGACACATTACCAAAACAGGAGTCAATATTTTTAGAGCTACTTCTGCCACTTACTAATGAAGTGATGTGGCATATTACTTCACCTGCCTGAGACTCAATTCCCTCAGTTTCAAAATTCAAATAAATAAAAACAGTCTGAGTTATCTCTCAAGATTTTTATCAAATATTGCCTGAGAGCAAAGGTCGCATGGGTGCATGGTAAACACTAACTGTTAGCACAAACATCACAGATACCCATTAATCCTGAAACTACCACGTTCAAAATTCATGATTATCTTCTTTTGCCAATCTATAAAATCTGATTCGTAGAGCATGCTTTTCTCTATACTTACACCTGTTATAATTGTATAGATTTCAACTACCTTCTCACAACTTGACATTCTTGCTTCCACTTTATTTTTCTTGTTTCCTTATTTCCTCTATTTTATTTTTTTTCTCTCTCTATCTCTCCTTTATGGTGTAAAGAGGGAGGTGAGAGAATGGAAATGTATTCAATGTGATTACAATAAAATAAGAAACTTGACAAGTGTTGCAGGAGGGGTACAAACAAAAAGAAAGGGAACTCTAAGGAGGCAATAATTATATCTAGTTCTGTTGGAGGTGGAATAGAACATTCTAACAAAGGAAGGACAAGAAAAAGCCTCAAAAGGAGATGATATGCTACCTATTTAATAAAGATAGAAACATATTGCTAGGCGCAAAATGGGGCTGGGGAAATAGTTTTCAAGGTAGATGAAATGGCATGATCAAAGACTCACATCTACAAAGCATGAGTCCCAGAGAAAGTTTAACACACAGTTTCTACCCCACTGTCCTACCTTCTTGGGTAGTGAGATGAACTCAGACCTTCCTCAAGCATTCTCCCTTTCCAGCTCCATCCATCCTATGCACATTGCCCAAAACCAAACAACTTCCATCAGGAAAAATGATCTGATTAATATATTTGGATATGGTTGTAAGCTTTGGAGATGGTACACATGAGCCATCCTCAGCCATCTTCATGAACTTTTGTAATTAATGTAGACTCAGCTGTAGGAAGGGCCAGCAGCCACCATATGCCAACAAAGGGACACAGCAGGACGTGATAAGGTCCCTGAGCATGGACTTCAGAGAATAACCATGGCTTCCACTTCACTTCAACCTCCTAAGTCTTGCACAAAATGTTTCTTGAGGGCAACGTTAGCCATGCAGGGAAGGGGATTCTAGAAGATGCCATTCCATCTGAGTGCAGCTGACAGAGCAGAAAGCCACCACAGTAAATGACAGCTTAGGTCTCAAAAGTAGTGAGGACAGGAAAGAGGTTCTGGATCCAACCCACATGAGACTTAGAACCTAGACCTTTGCATAAAGCTCTGAACCCTCTGTAGAGTGGCTTATAGGGCCGATTTGAGATATATTGTATTCTCAAGTGAGTCTATTGGTCACCTGCTTTCATTTGTACATATATTTTAAAAAGTGAACTATGATGTTAGCTGCCTGCCTCATTTTAAGACTGCCTTTACATCTTTTTCACAAAGATTAAGCTAATTGGGGTAATATCAGTGATGTCATAGTGGGGAAATTATAGTGATTCACTTTATCACCATGGTAGGTAGGTAAGATCAACCTTATATGATAGACATAGTTTATAAGTTATGCAAAAATATACAGTGTAAAATATACATTCTAAGAACATTTGTTTTACACCAAATATAGCCTAGTGCCAGTCTCAAGGTTGCGATTCAAGAGTTCTTGTAACTGCGGTATTTTTGTAAACTTCTTTTCAATATAATAAGAGAGGCCTTTGCCTATTTTAGCAAGTCATTTAGAAAGGAACTCAGCCCTATGATGAACAAGATCCAGAATAAACACAGATTTGACTTAATTTTTATGCTGACAGGTATGCCGATATTTGCTCATATTTCCCTTTTTATCTAGAAGGTATATTGGTTAGCTCACAGTTAATCATCTCAAAGTATCTGAATCAACAGACTCTCGATTTTTAAAAGTTCTTTATTAACTGTTAACAGGGTTTTATTTAGATTCTGATTCAACTATATTTTCTAGCCAAGGATGAAATAAGAAATAATGTTTATAATTAAAAGTCTCCATAGGACATAACTTAAAAAACCCAGAAGAGAGAGAGAATTTCTGCCTGGGGTATGGGGAAGGAAACTTAGAGCCTTTCCTGAGAATAGAAAACTCAGCATTGGGCTTCATGTGGACCTGGGGCTTGATTTAACACTACCTGTGTGGGGTAAGAAATCCCACTCAAAGAAAGTAGCATAAAAGTCAGTCTCAGGCTGAAGATAACCACTGGAGCTCAGACATCTTGAGGGAAATAGAGTTGTCCCTTGGTATTCATGTGGAATTGGTTCTAGGACTTCCCATCTGAGGATGCTCAAGTCCCTGATATAAAAAGGTGCAGTGTTTGCATATAACCTACACACATCCTCCCATGTAATCATGTCTATATTATTAATAATACCTATACGATATAATTGCTTTGTATTGAGTATGAAATAATGACAAGGAATAAAAGTCTGTGTGTGTGTTTAATAAAGACAAAACGTGTTTTTGAATATTTTTTTATCTGAGGTTGGTTGAATCTATGAATATGGAACCCACTAAATTGGAGGGCCAAGTGTACTCAAAACACACAACAGGAAGGATTTTCAGGGGAAAATTTTTAAAAAGCTTTATATAATAAAGTGTTTTTATAAAAAAGTAAACAAATAATAACAACAAAATGAAAAATATTCACTTGTGGAACAGTGAAGACAAAACAAAACTGATTAGACTACTACAGAATGAGATAAAAGTCTGAAAATGAATACAAAATGTGTGTATGTAATATAATTAAAGACATAAAAATTAAAAATTGGAACAGAAAATCCAGAAACACTATTAATAAAGAACTGCCAAATTTGAAAAAGAATACATTCAGTGTTCTACAATAAAAATATTCCTATTGAGAAAGAAGCTCACAGGGAATGGGTAGATTAAACATCAAATTAGTTACACCTGAAGGAAGAACTAGTGAACTGGAAGCTCAATCCTGGGGTAATTACCAAGCCTGTAGCACATAGTTACAAGACAGGAAATTTGAAAGAGAGATTAGAAGACACAGATAGTAGTAGATAAAATGATCCAACTTATCTCTAGAATTTCCAGGAGGAAATGATGGAGAAAATAGAGGGAAAGACATATTCAAAGGGGAAATGTTTGAGCATTTTATGGAATGTGTGAAAAATATGAATCCTCAGATTCAAGAACAATGATAAATACAGAGACAAAATAGAAAAATGAATTAACTCCTAGACATTTAATGTTGGAACAGAAGACCAAAGGGAAGGGGAGGAGGACTTTTAAAACAACCATAGAAAAGATAGAGGTTTACTGCAAAAAGGCATCAATTCCACTGATGCAATTTCAGTGATTCCTCAAGAAAAACAACTACAGCTAGCTATGATGTAATCACATCTTCAATGTGTCAGAGGAGCACGTCAACCAAGAATTTTATACTGAGCTAAATTATCACTCAAGAATAGATTAAATAGGCATTTCTACAACTTCTCCTCTCCCCAAAAGAAAGAAAATTCCAAGAGGATTGCCACTCACTTATCTCAGTGAAGGATACACCAAAGCCTGGAACACAGCTGCCCCATCTCACATGTGGAAAGTAGGGGCCCTGCCAAGGCTGACTGCACGGGTGATTGATATGGGGGCCCAAAATGTATACATATAGAAGAAACGTCAGACCACGAGCCCCTGGATAGCTAGTTCACTTTCCTATTAGAAACTGAACTCTGAAAGAAGCAAGGACAAGCAAAGAAATTGATCAACATGTGAGAAAACCCAAATAAGAATTGATCAAATAAAACAACCTTTGTCATAATGATAATGACTAATTTTAGAGTTTACATACAACAGGAAATTAAAATGTTAAATAGCATCCTTAGTAAAGCAGGAGAGGTATAATTGGAATTAAAGAGTTTTAAGATCCATGCACAATTCAAGAGGAGAAGGGTAGGGATATTAATTAAATTTAGATTTTGTTAACTAATATGTGCTTATAAAAGTTTAAGGTCATACACTAAAAAAATATAATTAAACTGTCTATAGATTATAGGAAACTTCTTAATGGTGAAAGGCAGGAAATAAGATTAAAAATAGACTCTCAGAGTCATTTATAGGTTATTTATTTATAGGGAGCCACACCTTCAGTGTCTTCACTGGCCCCATGCCCAGCGCATATCCACAGCGTGGGTGATCTCTAAGATGAAAACTATAAACTTTATTGCAAGACATCTACCAATGCCAGAATCAATTAAGATTTTGAGAACTCTTAGAGGGAGAGAAATACAGACCAGAAGAAAACGGCCAAAACGTAAAAAGGAGTGAGGCTATTTTCACTGCTCTGCCTCCCCCAGCATAGAAAAGGGCCAGACAGCTGCCGCATCCCACATGTGGAAAGAGGCAGCCCTGCCAAGGCTGACTGCGCTGGCGATTGACATGGGGGCCCAAAATGTATGCATATGGAAAAAACAACAGATGAGCCCCTGTAGAGCTAGTTTATCTGGAGTATCTTCAGGAGGTCAGCCCTTATGTGAGGCAGTATCCACTGAAATGAGTGAGAGTAAGAACCCAGATGTCCAGAAATGCAAAGGGTCCAACTTAGAGAAAAGGGGGTTCTTCTGAATGGACATCCTTTCATACCTCTTCCATGCTCCTCTTTCCATATCTTATCAGTGAGCGTCAGAGAGGTTATTAACTTTTCCGAAGTCACACAGCATCTAGGGGGCCAATGTGGAACTTAAACTCAGGTCATTTACATTCCAAACTCTTGCCCTTTCTTCTAGACTACACCATATTTCTAAATTTCCTAAACATTTTTTTACTTCTCTGCATTCCTTTTTCTTTGGTCAGTTTTTAGAGAGCGACCACACACACAAATACATGAACACACATACACACATTTAAATCTGCACATTTACAAGCTCAGGTCCACTCAGCTAGCATAGTCCTGCTCATCTACAAAGAGGGTTTCTGTTTTGCCGGTCTGAACATTTTTACCTTAACATTCTGCTCCTGTAGCAGAGACATGGTGCTTAGAATTAGCAAGATAACCAGAAATAAATCTGGCTCTTATCCATCATGTCTTCTCTTTGAAACCAGATGAAAGGGGACCAGGAGGCAACCCAGGGGTTGGCACTCCATCTGTAGCTCTGTGGGGGTTTTAAGCACGGTTTCTCAGCACAGAAAAGCCCCAATTAAAGGAGAGAGAAGGCGGAGGTTTTGAAGTCTGGTCTATTGTAGGTAATCCACTTAAGGGGAACGAAAGGATAAATCATGAAAACGTAGCATCAATGCTGAAGGAACATTAGATGTCAGTGTGAAACAGGGTCTCAGAGCACAGGCTTTGGGGTCAGAGGAGCCTGGATTTGGATTATAGACTGGTCTACTACTGGCCATGTGAGTTTGGGTAGGGGACTTATGCTTTCAACTTCATGTCTCAGTAAACAGCCTCTGCTTGTTCACCTCTTTGGATGTGAGCTCACTATCTCATAGAGCCTCCTTTAAGTACATTATCTCATTTATTCTTCCCAGTAACCTAATGACATAGGTCTGTTAGAAAGTTCTTGTTCATCCTGCACGAACTTTCTTCCTTGTGGTTAAGAACATGCAACCTAGAGTCATTCAACCTGGGCTTAAGCTCTAGTTTCATCGCTTACTTACTACATGTCTTACCTTGGACAATTCATCCTTCTGGTTCTCATCATCCTCATCTGTACAAGGGAGAGAGATTGTGGATCCTGATAGGGTTGTAGAGATTATAGGAAGTTCTATGTATACAGTGCTTGGCATGCTGCTTTGTGGCCACTGCTCAACATTTGCTGGCTGGTACCTCTCACCAGGACCACTTTCCCAGTCTGTGGGTTCTGGCCTTGTTCTTTCTAGACTGTTCACCACACTACTGTCACTATCATCTTTCTCGTATATTATGAATCATATCACCTCTCTGGCTAACTTTTAAAACTGAGCTCCTCAATAAAATCTGGACTGTACGAAACCTGGCATTTGAGGCTTTTCGTGGCCTGCCCCTGACATCCTCCTCTCTTCTTTACACTAGAAGACTCTGTTTCATGAATACACACACCTTTTGGGGTGTTCATGCCTGCTGCCTTGAAAGTTCTCTCCTCCTTTTCTGGCTGACAATCCACCACTCCTTTTTAAGGCCACATCAAAAGTGAACCTCTGAGAAATCTCTTCCCCACCCCATCGGGCACTGATCTGGATTCCAAGCGCACTTTGTCCGTTTCCCCAACACAATGCCTACTATATATTGAATTTTTCTGTTCCCTCGCTGGACTGCAGAGGAGGAATGAAACCCTGTTCACACAAAGGGACTGGAATATAGCAGGTGCTCAGGTCTGAATAATTTCTTCCCCTTCAAATCACACAGCCTTTGTGCCAATGATAGTTTCTCGCTCCAATAATTCAACTGCTGCTAATTGCATTTAACATTTTTTTCCTGCAGGAATTTGGGCAGTGTACCCATGAGCCTCTCATTATCTCTTGCACTCTTTATGCTAACAGAACATGCTGAAGAACCTATCCTGGCTTCCACACTCACCCTTCAAAAGGCTTTTCTGAAAGTTTTACCTTAGACTCTAACTCCAACAGAGACACTATATTAGAAGTCTGGAGTTGAGGGAATCGGGGAGTCTCTGAACCATATACCAGTATTTCCCAAGTTTGCAGATTCAGAATCGGCATTGGGGTTGCTTTACCATGCATAATTAGATGCTGGGGAATTGATTTTAATTAAATTACCTCAAGTCAAGCCAGTTGATAAATTATAATGTTCTGTTATTAATTCTCACTGAAAATTGTCCAGAGTCAGCACATCTTGGTGCTAAGGTCCCTGTGGAAGATGAGCATGGTCCCTGCATCAGCAGTAACTGGGAATAAAGTGGTTCTCAATCATAGCAGGAGCCTCCCCGCTCCCAGGTGTGGGAGAGGGAGCTGAAGACGGGGAGATGCAATCGAAGAAGCACCCGTGATTTTCCTCTACGTACATTCACCTATCATCAGCCAAGGAGAAAGAGAGCTGCAAGTACAGTTGGAAAAAAATGTTTGTTTTAGCAATGTTCAAGGTTTATATAACTGATTTCCAAAGTCGTTGTACATATATTATCCCACTTAAGGCCCTTCAAAACCATCAGTGGGTAGGTTTATTTGTATGAATTTTTAAATGAGAAAACTCGGAGCTCTGTGACTTGCCCCTGACTCACAAAAGCTTTAATTTGTGCTAACTCACACAAGTAAATTTCTAAACCAACTTTAATAGCAATAAGAAACTGTAATCATATGTTTTATTTGTTTACTTGTTTAATGTCTCTCATCCCCATTAAAAAATGAGGGCCTCATCAGCCTGTAAAGCAAAACAAAAACAACAACAAAACCACGCTCACTGGTTTAAAAAGAAAAAAAGGACCTAAAGGTCAGATGTGGCTCATCCTATTCACCAACCTATCCCCCAAATCTGGACTGAGTTGGCATATAAAATCTTCATCAATATTCATAACACAATGTTTGATTCAATCATAAAAAATGAGTGTATGAAACCTAAGAAATATACTAACCCAAAAAACAGAAACAAAAGCTTTGGTGAAATCACATTGCAGACGATAAAGCTGAGTGGGAGCAGAGGATTTTATTGCTCCCTTCTTGTGCCCATCCTCAGTAACTTAGCCCCTTCTACAGATAAGTGATAGCCAGAAAGAAGTCAATGCTGGCCTTTGGCACAAGAACTGAAAATATAAGTAAAAGTAAGATGAAACAGACATGTATCCTAAGAATTAATTGTCCAAAGAAATTCTGGAAGGGTTTGTACAACTACTTCATTATAAACTCAAAGCAGCTTTAGATAAAAGGGTTTCTCCAAAAAAGGTCAGAAAGAGATGCAAAATCAGGAGGATAATATAAGGCAAACAAATAAGGTTAAAATCAAGTAAGTTAGCTACAAGGCTGAGGGAAAAGGTATAAAATAGATTAAATTATAAAAATGATTAAAGCCACCTTAGAAGCAACTAAATACATGCAAATGAAAACAGTTGGGCATGCGTTGTCCTGTCTTAAAGAGAGTGCCTAACACAAAGTGGAGGAGAGTAGTGGTAAAAATTATTATAGGGAAGCTAATGAGTAGCTAAGGGAGGCAAGCAAGTCACATTCTGAACTCGGTTTAGTGCTTCATCAGGGGATAATAGAATAGGAAAAGTCCAAGAATGTATTTGAAGATCCAATAGAAGGAAACTTCTGAAAAATTAGGGAAACCTTTCAAGATGGGTTCATGTATTTCAGGAATATGAAGCACACAAGTGAGTAGAGCAATAAGGTTCCAAGAGAAATTTTTACCCAAGCATTTTATACCAAGTTGTTCCTCCAGCATAGAGGCTGGAGATGAACATCCTCCAGTATACAGTACTCATGAACACTTCTTAAAAGAATTTCTGAGTAACAAAATTCAACTGACCAAGATGTCATTCAAAACAATATGCTAAGGATTGGAGAAAACAAGAAATAGAGGTTGGAGAGAAGAGAAATAGGAGAAAACATAAGTATGTAGATTTTGTTCTATTTTTCCACTGCTTTTAAAAGTAATGAGCATTTATCATTTTTACTTAAAAAGTAAAGTCTTTATTTTATAGTAATAAAATTTAGCCCTATCTTGAACAATTCCAGTAAGTCCCTGTTGAGGCATGCTAGGACCTTGTTAAGAGGCTGGTAGGAAAAAGACAAAGCTAAATCACTAAATCATATATTTCTTTCATTAAGCACAGGTTTCTTGTAGACTATATGCTTGGCTCTGCCCAGTAGGGCATGACACTGGCCTGAGAGTGCTGAGAGTGCTGTTCTTGCAGGCCGAGCATGAATACACTCAATTCTCAGTATCCTGCTTTCAGGTAGATTGTATGATCACAGGAGGGCCCTGCTGAGACACAGGATTCAAGGAACAAGGGTTACCCCTGGGGAAAAGGCTAAGTGCTAAGGCTCTAAGACTGAGAGATAAAATATGAGGTTGAAAGGAAAAAAATTAAGCAAAATTGAAAGTTAGCCTGAGCATGCAGAAGCGGTTTAGCATGAAGGCAGCAACTTGGTGTGCTAACAGTTTCTTAGTTCTTTCGAGGCTATTGCAATTCTGGCATTCAGACCTCATCCTTAAGTGAGTTGAATCTACTCTTGCCCTGAGTCAGATTGAGGCTGTAGATTACGCCCACCTGTAACTAAGGTAATGATTGGCTGAATAAGGTAGCACTGAGTGTACAGGTGGTCCAAATTCACTGAGTTGATGGTGATGTGGTTAAGCTTTGGGTCCCCACCTGAATCGCATCTTGAATTGCAATCTTCAGGTGTTTAGGGAGAGACCTGGTGGGAAGTGATTGGATTGTGGGAGTGGTTTTCCCCATGCTGTTCTTGTGATAGTGAGTGAATTCTCACAAGATGTGGTGGTAGATTTTCGGGTGCTGACACGGGCTCTCTCTCACCTGTTGCCATGGAAGACATGCTGCTTTCCCTTTCACCTCGACTGCAAGTTTCCTGAGGCCTCTCCAGCCATACGGAACTGTGAGTCAATTAAACCTCTTTTCTTTATAAATTACCCAGTGTTGGGAAGTTCTTTATAGTAGTGAGAAAACAGACTAATACAGAGGGCTGATTGTGATTGAAGAAAGCTACAAGTCTGTGTGTTATAGGTCACTAGCCCAGATGTGATAAACCTCTGCTTCATATTAGGTAAAATCAGGGTAGACAACTAACAGAATTTTAATAACCTAATTATTAACTAACTTCCTTCACTCCTTCCTAAGGATGAACTATTGGAGAGGAGTTTTGCCATAAGCATTCAATAAACACTGGTTGTTTAACTGTATACATTTTATTTTTCTTCATTCTCTTCTCCAGAATTCTCTCTTCCCTGCCCCAACTTACACTCTTTTAGTCTTTTCAATGATACTTTGGGAACATCTCTTGCATTTATGCCTTTCTCTCTGTTCCATCATAACCACCCTAACTCAAGCCATCTTCACCTCTCACCTTTGGTACTGTAAAACCTCCATGAAGCAGAGACAGTTCTTATTCAACAGCATCCATGTGTTCCTCTATTCTCGTTAGCTTCTCTTGCATTTGGGTTGGCTTCATGCCTAGTTCTGGGCAATGAAGAAAGGAATGTGTGTTACTTCCAGGTGTATATGGTTTAGCAAATGATTTGCTAGGTAGTTTTCCTAAGTGGTTACCCTCTGACCAGTGCTGAGTTCCACTTGCATTTCACCCATGTCAACAGTCTTTTTGCGATTTTAGTGTGTCTGTGCCATGGAAACACATTGTGGTCTCAGTTTTTATTTCCCTGATGATGAATAATGTTGAACACTTTACAATGTGCTTAAGGGTCATTGGTAGATCATCTTTCACAAGTGTCTCTTCAAGTCTCTTGCCCATTTGTTTTTAAATTGAATTGTCTTCCATTTTATTATTAAGTTGTAAGATTCCTTTGTATATTCTGGATAAAAATATTGTGTCAGACATGTATGCTGCAAATATTTTCTCTCATTCCATGGCTTCTCTATTTTCTGAACAAGGTCTTTTGGTAAGCAACTTTTTTAAAAGTTTCATAAAGTTCAGTTTATCAATGTTGAGTGTTTTCCCTTACCTCTTGAAACCTATTAGCCTACTCCAACGTTATAAAATTTTTTTCTTAGGTTTTCTCTATAAAACTTATAGTTTTAGTGTCTATGTTTAGATTTATGACTCATTTTAATTTAGTTTTGCATATAGTATAAGATAAGAGTTGAGATTCATTTTTTGCCACTTATTGAAAAGTCTTTTCTTTCTCCCATTGAATTGCTTTGGAGCCCTATTGACAATTATTTGATTGTATAGATGTGGATTTATTTCTGGACACTCTTCCAATTCCTTTGATGTTTTTGTCTATTCTTTCAACAATATCACATGCTATCTACTATAGTCTCAGACCAAGTCCATTTTTCTGTCTTTATTATAATTGCTAAGGCCTCCTGTAAGTAGAATGTTAAGTATAAATGGTGAGAGCAGACGTCCTTGCATTGTTGCTGATCTTAGAGGAAAAATGTTGATATTTCATAATTAAGCATGAAACAAGCTATAGGGAATTCTCAGATGTCCTTATCAGATTAAGAAAATTTGCTTTTATTATTAGTTTTTGGATAGTTTACAACATGAGGGAGTTATATGATCTTTTCTGCACTTACTAAAGTGATCATACAATTTCACCTTTATTGTAATCATTTTGTGAACTATATAGATTAGTTTTCATAGGTTATACCATCTTTGCACTCCTGTAATAATCTCTACTTAGGATATATCATTCTTTTATATAAGCTAAATCTGGTTAGCTAATATTCTGTTCAGAAATTTTGTGCCAATGTTCTTGAGAGATATTAGTCTGTAGTTTTAAATATCTTGTTCTGGTTTTAGTAACAGGATTTTGCTGGTGTTGTACTTGAAATGGACAGATGAACGAGTTAAGACAAGCTTAGTATTCTTTTTTTTTCAGTGTTTTATAGAATTAACAAGTGCTATAGATCTTGTGTGTTCTTTGGGTGAATATTTTTAATTAAAATTAAATTTCTTTAAAAGATATAGGTTTATTCTTTTCTGTTTCCTGTATTTGGTAAGTTATAGTTTTTCTAAGTAATTTGTTTTTTTATGTGAGATATCAAACTTATTGGCATAAAGTTATTGATATTTTCTAATTACCCTTTTAATGTCTGTAGAATTTATAGTAATGTCACCTTTGTTATTTCTAATAATGATAGTTTGTGTTCTCTCCTTTGTATTCTTTCCAGTGATTTGCAATGTTATTAGTCTTTTTCAATAACCAATTTTTACTCTGATTTCTCTGTTGCTTGTCCATTTTCTGTTTTGATTTCATGTCTTATCTTTATTTAGATTACTTCCTTTAATTTGTTCTTTTTCTACCTTTTTAAAGTGGGTTTGAATTCTAACTCTGACAATGCTATAGGTAGGACTTAGGCAAGTTACTAAGTCTGCCTCAATTTCTTTTGCTAAAATGAGGAAAATGCTGTTAAATGGTTTCTGTGAGAGACAAATAACAGTACATGAAGAGTATTTTTACCCAACTCTGTTATATGGTAAGTACTTAATAAGTGCTAACAGTTATTAACCACTTAATAACAGCAATAATATGCACTTATTGACTGCTTTAACGATAGGCTCACAATAATCTCATGAAATAGGTACTTTCATTTTCACCATTTTGCATATGAGAGAACAGCAACCTAGCAAGAATCCCTGTTCAAAGAAACAGAGAAAATAAATGGCAGAACTAGCACTAAAATCTAGGTTATTCTAGCTCCAAAGTTTGTGTTTTTAATCACCGTGTATATTGACCTTTAACAAAATAAGTAGCTGCCACTTATTGGGTATGTATCGTATACCAGCCCCTGTGCTGAATATTTCACATCCATTATTTCAGTTCCTCTCTATGCATTGATGTGGCTTTGATAGTATTGCCCCTGATTTACAGATGAGGACAATGAAATGCAGAGAGGTTAACTAACTCATCAGATGTCTTATGGCAAGGAAGTGGAACAGGAGACATTCCAACAACTCATGTTATTTAACATGGTCTTTTTATGCTCTTAGCTGGAAAACTAGACTACCTCTTTAGCTCTTTCTCCACTTATTTTTATTGTCCAAGTGATAACTCAAGGATAGGCTACTATTTACCATGAACAGTTACCACACCTATGGTCTAGGTGTTCAGCCAATTTTGAAACGGCCTCTTTCCTCAGTTGTATAAAACAAATATAGGACAGATCATAAGTTCTCCAATATGTGACTTGTCTTCCCCTGCTTTTCAAATATGTGCTTAACGCCCATCTCATAAACTGCTGTAGCATTTTATATGTTCCATTTATCTGAGATAACTGTCATGTCTGAGCTATTACACTGTTATAAGTTAAAGAAATATATGTAAGTTGTGTTTTACAATAAAATGACATAGCAAATGACCTGATAATGTCCTCTTTATAAAATTATGGAACTTCAAGTATGATGTTTATGTACATTTCTAGAAGTCACACTCCAGATCATTTTAGATCTAGATCATGTTATACAAACCTATATCTCTATGCTACTCTCCCTCCATTTCTCACCCATGATTTAAATTTTACATATCTGGTAGCTGTGATTCTGGTATCCATCTTACAATTACTAAAGTATTATAACTGCCCACTCAGAGAGATGATTCGTTGGTTTGTTTGGTTGGTGGTTGTTAGTTTTTGTGGGGAGGTATATAGGGACAGAGATGGAGAGATTGCAACTCTCATTTGTTATTAAATGAAAGAAACCCTACTATACTTTGCATATAGGTTATCATTTAGTTCTCACAAGAGCCTTATAAGGTAGCTATTTTCTGTATCTGGTAAATAAGGAAATTCATGCGTAGAGAAGTTAAGTGAGTTTCTCAAGCCCATAAACTTGTCAAGTAGCACACAGGGGATTGGAGTCTGAATCTGTAAAACTGCAAAGCCTGTGTTCTTTTAACACATATTCTGTAAATGAAAATTCCTCAGATTTTCCTCTGTTCTATAAAGGGCACACATTACTCTTTTCTAGCCGTTTCTAGATATAAGGCAATAATTTCATATTTCTCTGTACTAAAGTGTGTTACCCCAGAGAGCAACAGAATCTTCATTTAGGGTTTTGTAGTGCAGGGTCTTGTAAGGCTTCTCTACTCCATGAAGCCCGCATAGATCCAAGTGCCTTTAAACTTACCCCTTCATCATCCCTGGCATGTGACATTCAAGTTTGTGTCTGATTTCCAGACAGCAGGATAGAGAAAGAAACAAATAATAATGGCACATGCAAGTTTATGGTTTTGTGATTCTACCAGTGTCTGGTAATAAGTTCAGACATTTTTATCAACAAGAGAATTGTTGGTTGCCTAAAGGGCTTGGCTTTTTACAAAAGTCTAGGCACGTACTATTAATTATCCTATTGTAGTTTGCAATAGACTTCATATATTTATTAACCTGTCACTGACACTTTGAGCACCATTGGATCTGGTGGATCAAAAGGCAGCTGCTTGAACAGCAGAGTGTCCCAGCTGGAGAGTCTTCATGACAGCCCCACCATAAACCTAACAGCCTTATAGTTACTCAGTAAATAGGTCAGATCATCATTAGCATGGTTATTTTTAAGGGGTGTATTTCCCTCTAGCATTTATGTCTTACTTTACAATATATTTAGGGCATTTTCTACTTTGTTATTTTTTAATTGACAAAAGTTGTACACATTTATGGCATACAATATAATGTTTTGATAAGTGTATACATTGTGTAATGACTAAATCAAACTCATTAACATATCCATTACCTTAAAAATGTTTTTTATGGTGAAAACACTTAAAGTCTACTCTCTTCATAATTTTCAAGTATGTTACATTATTATTATTAACCATAGTCCCTGTATTGTATAATATAGTTATCCTGAACCTTTTTCTCTTGTTGATCTGAAATATCGTATTCTTGGACTAACATCTCCCCGGTCTTCCCCTCCACCCCTAGCCCAGCCTCTGGTAACCACTATTCAACTTGCTTATAAGAGTTTGACACTTATAATCTATAAACAAGCAAGATCATGCAGGTTTTCTCTTTCAGAGGCACTTTCTATTTTCTGCTCACCAGATCCTATCAGCAAGAAACCAAATGTGTATGTGGACCAGTAAGATGTTCTGTGGCATATTAAAATGATCAAAATTCTGTGGACTGAGTTTTGAAGAGCACATAAGAGTTATCATGGCCTGGGATAGTTTCAGGAGAGGTATACTGATGTTTATGCTACGTGAAAGCAGCCTGCTTCTCGTCTTCGTTATGATAGGGCAGTTGTCAACAAACTTTCTAAAAAGAGCTAGATACTAAATAGTTTAAGCTTTGTGAGCCACAATCTTTCTTGCAGCTATTCAACTCTGTCACTGTGGCATAAAAGTAGCCATAGGCAATATGTTAGGGAATGGGCATGATTGTGTTCCAATAAAACTTTATTTATAAAAAACTGAGGATCAGATTTTACCCATGGGTATTGCTTGTGGATCCCTGGGATAGAAGTAAACATTTTTTTTTAGTAATTCCATACTACGTTCCTAAGCTGTGTTTATTTGATCCAGTAAAATGACTACAGCTGGAATAGCTATAGCAATTTTGGAGTCAACTCTGTTTTGTTTGAAATAATCCATTGGCTGTGTCTGAAACCCATCCAACTTCTATAAGAATCAGACAAGCAAGTTAAATGGAGATGTGATAAGACTCACGTCCACCCTGCTTTTTTCAAATTTTTGATGGCAACACAAAATTCTGTGATTTCACTTGATACGGTTTGGTTCTGTGTCCCCACCCAAATCTCATGTAGAATTTTAATCCACATGTGTCAGGGGAGGGACCTGTTGGGAGATGACTGGATCATTGGGGGTGGATTTCCCTCAGCTGTTCTCGGGATAGTGAGTTCTCACTAGATTTGATGATTTCATCCTTGCTCTCTCTCCCTGGCTGCCACGTAAGACATGCCTTGCTTCCCCTTGGCCTTCCTCCATGATTGTAAGTTTCCTGAGGCCTCCCCAGCTATGTGGAACTGTGAGTCAATTAAACCTCTTTTCTTTATAACGTACCCAGTCTCAGGTAGTTCTTTATAGTAGTGTGAAAATAAACTAGTATATCATACATCCCTGTAAGGTTTTAGCATTGCTTTTGCTTCTATCATGTTACTCCTTCCATCCGTAATAACCTTCACTCTGTTAGTGAGGAAGTCAGCATACGGAGTTTAAATGGCATGTGTTTTTGCAAATTGAAGGGCATGCTATCTTTAGAGATCCTGTAACATGGCCCCCTTGAAATTGTCAAATGGATTTCTATGACATACAGCTCCAATTCCTTAGTAGGGCAGCAAAGACTTCCACAAAGTGAGTCCTCCTAGCCTCATTTCTTCCCCTTAACCCATCACATCAGAGTCAACAGTCAAATTGGGCTTCTTATAATTCCCCAAGTTCACCAGGGTGTGTTTGTTTCTTCCTGTTTGTGAAGGTCTTTTTCTCTTACCTGCTTGGTGAACAGTTCCTAGATTGTGCTAACTCTTCCTTGAAGACCTCCTTCACTTAACCTGCTAGTCTACCAGCCATAACCATGATTTTATGTGAGTCTTTGTAGATTCACTTTTCATAGAAGTCTATTGGACTTATTCATTTGTATACATGTATTTTTTGAACACATAGAGGTGTTTTATTTGTACATATGTTTAATACGTATGTTTAATGTTTGAATCCCAGGAAGCTAGTACAATGCCTGTCAATAGTATGTGATGCTGGTGGTGGTGGTGGCTGTGTTATTCAGCACTTAACATGTGCTAGAGACTCTTTATAAGCATTTTACATATGTTAATAGATTATGTCAGCTGAAAGAATAAGCACACCCTCATCTCCACGTAACATAAAATAGTCACTCTAGCCCTTCTCTTCTCTTTGGGGGAATTCACATAATTTCTTAATTTTTCATTTACTCTACCTGCCAATCTAAGGCAAAGACAATGGACTTTCCCTCCTTGGGGGGTGGGTTCTTGAGATCAGATGAACTCTTTACCAAGAAAACACTCAAAGTGGAGTGTCTCAGAAGTCAACACATAAATAGAGAACAGCATTTATTAGCTACTTTGTCTCTCCTGGGCACAGAACTGACTCTAGCCAGACATCTGTCTGCGGTGCCCTTTCCAGCTGCCACTTTGTATGTTAACTGAACACCTTAACATTTATTATCAAATCTACTGGTTTAAATTTCTCAGATGAAGGGTAGAAGGCCGTCTTCACTCAGGGGACCCATCTTCTGTCACTTTATGGAAATGAAACTTGGAGTTTGTTTACTGCTGATCTGTGAAATCCCAGGTGGGGAAATGTAATTGTAGAGAAGGAGGCTAAGGCTGAGTCACATGTGTCCCATAAAATTGGTTACCTTGGATGCCTGAATTTGAATTCTTCTCTGCTCACAGTAACATGATTAGATGATGGCATCTTTTTGCTTCATGTACTTTATATCATCCTAAAAAGTATATATGACAAATAGATTATAAGCATGTAGGACATCTTATCAGAAGTGTTTAAGTCAACGTCAATTATTTAAAGCAGAAGTGGTAAGCAAAAGCCAAAATACACATCAAAAAATGCTTGCACTACATTCACGTTTTTTTGGATAAATGCATTTTCCAGGCTTCATTTAGATCTTATGTATTCTTGCTTTAAGATAGTAATAACATGTTCAGAATTGATTAAAGCAGATAGACTTTGAGAAGTAACTGATAGCTGATATAATATTTAAGAAGATAGGCTATAGAGGAAAGTCAGAAAACTCACAATAATCAGTTTAGGAAAGAGCCACATTCAGTTTAGGAAAAAATAGCTGCATTCATCCACATAAACTGTTTATAATACTACTTTTATATTTTCATTTGCATTAAATTCTGAACACACTACTATAGTTTGGCATTGAAAGTGGCATCACAATAAGTACCTTGCACCGTAATGTGGAGAACAACACATATTCCATAACCATATAGAAGAAGAAAGCAAAACGACAGTTGTTGATGGGTATGCTGTTTCTTGCTATTTATTTATGTTATCTCTGTATTTAGGTAATCATGCAATTAGGTTAAAGTCTGGTCACCTGTCGAGAGTCTCCTCAAATAGGATATAGGATAGGGTTCATGTCTCATCACCTATTTTCTTTGAAAAAATTAAAAATAGACACCTAGTCATTATAACTGTGGTTATTTTGCAGTGATATGTTGGTGGGCAGGAAAGGGCTGGCCAACTTTTGTATCTGAACCAAAAAAAGGGAACTATTATACTGACTAATTTAGGATAATTTACCTAATGCCAGAAATTTTGATAATTACCTTATATTGCATTTTTTTCTTATTTTTTCTCTCTCAAATTGTAGATTGCATATTCTACAATATATCCATTTTGCAGTGAAGGAAACAACAACGGTATTTCAACTTGTGACTCTATGCTGCTTCTAACACAGTCTACCTTATGATATAAAAGTGTGTTCAAAAATGTTATTGGACCAGAAAGAGGAAGTGATTAATTCTTCCAGGGTTACTTGGGAAGACTACATAAATTAAATGACACTTGGTCTGTGGCTTCAGAAATTATGTTTAATTGTTGTCATCTCACTTATTCTTGTCAAACCTAGGATATGATGGGCTTGAAACTTCATCTGCATTTCATGTGCTATGGTATAATATTGGACTCAAGTATCATTGAAAAGAGATAATTCTTTCTTCAATAAATGTGAAAATAAGACTTCTTATCAGCTCGATGTTAATAAGATGCAAATTCGTGCCAAGAGAAGTCTGAAATGTCTTTTTTTAAAATTAGGTCTCTCAGCTAGCTCTTGCTTCTTTTCTTACTGTTATTGTATTACATAGCAAAAATTCTGAAATAGATACAAAAGTCTTTCTATAGCGTTATACTTCTAATGCACAGTTCCCAACACCCCTTGTCACTGTCTTCAAAAATCTGGTGAAAATGATGCTATTTTATTACATCTTTTAAACACCTAATCTGGTTTAGTTTATCTCTGTATCTGTGTATCATCTCTCCTGTTTGAAATCTTCTATTTATAACTATTTAAAGAAGTTTAACATTTAAAAAGAGAATAAATGGGGACATAGACATGATGGGCTTCATGTTGATGACTCTTAGGGGAAGCTCCCCTTGGTATTATAGTCTCCCTTTTGAAATAAATCTCTGGGCAGCACGTAGTGATGAGACATGTGTTGTTGAGCCAGAGAGTCATTCCTGGACTCTCCTTAAAGACCAGGGTGCTGTTGCAATGAGAAAGAAGCTATGTAATCACAAGTACCTGATTGTAGGTTATAGAGGCCCAGATTCAACTGGCCTACCTGGGTAAAAGGGCAGTAGCCTGACAACAGGCACCAAGTACTTCTCTTGCTCCTTCTTATCTTTGTTCTTCTTTGCATGTTGCATTGAGTTTCTTTAACTTTAGACCCACTTTTTGTCCATGATGGGGAACCTGGCCAATGACAGCACATACCCTTATAGGGAAAGACACTTCTTTTCCTGGTGCAGGTTAGAAAATTATCCCAGAGAAGTCCCTCGATTGACCTGAGTTTGGTTATGTGCACATCGTAGGGGCAAAAGGAATTCTAACTTCGCTTTCTGAAGGCTTTCATCTCTACATCTGCTAAAATAAACTAGCAACAGACAGATTAACAGGAGAAAAATGTTCAAATTTATTAATGTGAAAGCCCATGGGAGTCACACTTAGCCTGAAATTCAAAGGAGGAGGCCAGATGCTTGAAGCTTAAATACCTCTTCATAGGGGAGAGAAAAGTGGGAGGTGTAATGCTCATCATCACTGGCCATCAGAGAAATGCAAATCAAAACCACTATGAGATATCATCTCACACCAGTTAGAATGGCAATCATTAAAAAGTCAGGAAACAACAGGTGCTGGAGAGGATGTGGAGAAATAGGAACACTTTTACACTGTTGGTGGGACTGTAAACTAGTTCAACCATTGTGGAAGTCAGTGTGGCGATTCCTCAGGGATCTAGAACTAGAAATACCATTTGACCCAGCCATCCCATTACTGGGTATATACCCAAATGACTATAAATCATGCTGCTATAAAGACACATGCACACGTATGTTTATTGCGGCATTATTCACAATAGCAAAGACTTGGAACCAACCCAAATGTCCAACAATGATAGACTGGATTAAGAAAATGTGGCACATATACACCATGGAATACTATGCAGCCATAAAAAATGATGAGTTCATATCCTTTGTAGGGACATGGATGAAATTGGAAACCATCATTCTCAGTAAACTATCGCAAGAACAAAAAACCAAACACCGCATATTCTCACTCATAGGTGGGAATTGAACAATGAGATCACATGGACACAGGAAGGGGAATATCATACTCTGGGGACTGTGGTGGGGAGGGGGGAGGGGGGAGGGATAGCATTGGGAGATATACCTAATGCTAGATGACGAGTTAGTGGGTGCAGCGCACCAGCATGGCACATGTATACATATGTAACTAACCTGCACAATGTGCACATGTACCCTAAAACTTAAAGTATAAAAAAAAAAAAAAAAAAAAAAGAAAGAGTAAATAATATTTAGGGGAGATGAATGAGCCTCAAGAACAGGCAATAGCCTGGGACAAATTTCCTCTGGACTCTGGGGGAGGTGGCAAGAAGTTATGGGAAGGTGAGGAGCAGAACTGCATGGCCAACAAAGGTTTTCTTATGCAGATAAAGTCTTTCAGATAGCCACCCTCAGAAGAATAGATGAAAAGTCTGTTAAAGGGAGTGTGGCATAACCTTTAGTTTCTTCTTCAGTGATTAATCTTTCCTAGTTAATGAGATTTCAGACAGGAGATTGAAGGCAATTATGTTTCTTTTGGAAGTACTTCTGAGTCAGATAAAGGAACTCAGAGAGAGCCCCTCCCCACACTTGGGGACAGAAACAAGGAAAGGTCAGAAAGATTTTGATTTTGAGGCAGCTTCTAAGGCCTTCCAGTTTCCTTTAATTCAAAATTCAAAGTGCTCAGCATGCCAAAGCACCATTTGGGATATTATTTTCTGAGCCCAACAACATCCTTGGATAAACAAGAAGACAGCATTCTCTGGTTAGTTCAGTGTCCACCCTTTGACCAATTGCTGTAGCAAGGAGATAAGATCATGTGCAAAGGTTATGAGTTCTCTTTTGAATCCTATATCCAGCAAATATAGAGGTAGGTCTTCTCTTAAAAAAAAACAAGGGTGAATGCAGCATAACCACAGGAATATTCTGTTGATTGATGATTGCCTATTGTGTCCAAGATATATTTTCTAATTCTCAGCCTGACATCCCTAGGATATAGCACCAATTTTCCTTTAGGACCTTGTCTCCTAGTATTTTTTTTTTCACATATCTTAAACTTCCTGCTTGAAGGCCTTTGCTCCTATAGATCCATACACTTGGAATGCCCTTCATTTCCATTCAGTCACTTAACCATCCAGCCATGCTGATTACACATTGATTATTTATATTAATCACCATGTGATGAGATAGGTACTGCTACAGGAGCAACAATGAGCAACAATGAGATACTGTCTATATTTTAAAAGATTTACAACTGGGGGGTAAGACACGCATATTACCAGGCAATGTGAAAATGTACAGATATAGGGCTGTACACAGTGGCTTATGCTTGTAATCCCAGTGCTTTGGGAGTCCAAGGCAGGAGAATTGTTGAGGCCAGGAGCTTGAGACCATCATGGGCAACATAGCGAGACTCTATCTTTACAAAAATAAAAATAAAAGATGAGCCAGGTATGATGGCATGTGCCTATGGTCCCAGCTACTCAGGCTGCTAAGACAGGAAGATTTCTTGAGCTTAGGAGTTCAAGGCAACAGTGAGCCGTGATCACGCCACTGCACTCCAGCCAGGGCAAAAGAGTAAGATGTTGTCCCTCAAAAAAAAAAAAAAAAAAAGTATTTATATATTATATATATATATATAAATATTTAAATAATACAAATAGAAAATACATAGATTATGCCTGTTGTAGAAGCACAATAGAGGTAAGTGACCAAGCCTGGAGCTACCAGGGGAGGGTTTCTGGAGAGGATGATACCTCTTAAAGTTAAATGCTGGAGAAACAAAAGAAATGAGGATCCAATGAAAGTAGCAGTGTAGATACCAGTCAGAAGTTGAAAATCTATAGTCATCAGAGGGAGAGGCTAAATCCTACACATCAGTCAAGACATAAGATACATGTGGTCCCATTCAGTAGTATTTCCCTGTCCTAGAGAGTTAAAAAATAATTTCTTAATCTCTTATGCCTCTTTCTCTACACTTTTTAAAAGCCCTTGTTAATTTTTACATGTGTTTAATTGCTTGTATGTGCTCTTCCTTCTCTCTAAAATGTGAGCTTTTTAAAGAAAGGTATTGCATCATTTTAATCATCAACCAGAATATATATATATATATATATATATATATATGCACACACAGTAGACATTAATAAACGTAGTTCATTGAACCTATGCAAAAAATTAGAAATGTACCCATTCAGAATATGCACAGGTTCCCCTGGATTTCACATAGAAATTGCCAAGGGATTCTGTAGGACACAATGCATATAAAGTGGTTTCCACTGAAAGGTATATTGATCTTATAAGGAAATGTCAATGCATTTGGGGAGGGGGTGGCAGATGTATTTTGATCTATGCTGTAGGCCATTGTAATAGGAAGAATGGAGAAAGAATTTCACAGGGAAAGACTCTCCAGCTGCCTATAACTTTGGCTCAGCAAATGACACCCCACAACTATTTATTACAATATTTATTGCTCTGTCATTAGCTTATAAATAACATCAGCCTAAAGACCTAGAGACGATGCCATGCAACAGCAACCACGATAGGATTGTGCAGAAAGGCAAAGAAGCTCACATTGATGTCTGAGGAGGAGGCTCTAAAAGTAAACTCTAGCAATTACCAAGAGTCATAACTTTCCCCATAAAAACAGTCTCAGCAAAGCCTAAATGGTGCTTAAAATAGCATTTCTTGCCAAAACTCTCTCATAAAAGCACAGAACCCAATTGAGATAGCTATATCTGTCATAGGCCTTCAGGCAAATAAACCTCAAATTGATGGGTGTGATGTCAAATGGAATTCCTTTAAGCTTTCATATTCATGTTGAAATTCTGATTCCAGGCACCAAATGAGAGCTGAGAGCCAACTGGCTTATGAGTTGTGTTTTTCTAAGAGATAGCTGGGGGTTGTAAAGGAACTGGGTGGGTAGTGGTGGGTCAGAACATAAACCTAATCTTGGTCTCCTGTAATATCATTTATAAACCCTGAATGCCTTATTATGGCCTCTTGGAATTGTAAGCTAAATTTATATTTTCCCAAATCATTTTTGCTTCTCTATTTTATCATTAGAAAAATAATTTTCTAGAATGAGCTGAAGCCATGATTCTAGTCAACCTCCAACCTCTCTGATCACTCTCTCTCTTCCAAGCCTCTTAGGTTTCTTTTTTCTTGTCCACTCTTTGAACATCAGAGATCCTCATACCATTCATAAGTGGAGCTGTATCTCTTTCATCTTTGATTCTCCAGGGCCTAGTACAGGTTCTTCCCAGAGAAGAAGTCAGAAAATATGGAATTAATATGAACCGATGGATGAAGGATGCACTTCTTTGTGCAAGGTGTGCAAGGCATGAGTTGCTGGTGACACAGGGGGTTTGGTCTGGCCTTCCAGGTAGTAGGCTCTAGACACAAGTCAATCATTGCCTCTCTGGCACTTCCAAGCTGAATGACAGATGAATAACTATTTAACCTCTCTGCATCTTGGTTTCTTCATTATCAATACAGGGATTGTAATATACTTTTTTAAGGTTTGCTGTGAGAATTAAGAAGCAAGAGAGGGCCTGCACAGTGCTAGTCATGGTGCCTGATATCCAGGAAGCACACAACAAATGAATGCTTCCATAGGTAGTTACTTAACTCATGTTTAAGTGGGTCCATTGAAGAATCCTGAAGTGATGTGAATCTTCTCTAGCAATTACTCAGAAAGAGTGTGGGTGGAGAAAGCCCATACTCTTGGGTTGTGGATCAGCACTGCCATCACAGCTGGGTCCCCATGAGCTGCAGGAAGGCAGGAGGCAGTGATCACAGCCAGCACACCCACAGAGAAGGCAGCACTCTACAGGTTTTCCCACTGGGAAGAATTAACACAACCAGGTACCACCAGAGAGTGGCAGTGGACGTCTGGTCAGGGGTGGGTGGAATCACCTCCTAGTCATCAAATTCCTTAAATTCTTTCTCCCTAAGACACAGGGTCCCTTCTCTCCAAACTTTCTCTCCTCATTGCTCTGCCACTACTCTGAGTTCAGCCACTCTTCCTTTTCTTCACCTACAGCGAAGTACTGAGTTGTCTCTCTTATCAATTCTTCTTATCCTCCTATGTAGCCTGCCTTCCTTTTCTGAGTTGAAACCATCCACTCAAGATGCTCTGTTCCCATGCAAAGGTGCCCATAGCACCACACATCCTCCTCCTTCCCTTTCTATTCGTCCCCTTCCACCTGCCTGCATGGAGGAAGCACATGGTACAATTCAATACGAATGGCCTGCATTCCCCTCCTTGTTTGCCCATTCACTCACTGGGAAAGATTTACAACCTTAATTGCATCCAATTTTTCTCATTTGTAAAATGGGATGATAATAATACCAGAATCATAGCATAGTGAGGATTACATGTATTAACACAAGCAAAGCATTGAGACTGGTCCCTACACCTAGGTAGTGCTCAAGAAAGGTTAGTTGTGGGCCGGGTGTGGTGGCTCATGCCTATAATCCCACCACTTTGGGAGGCTGAGGCAAGTGGATCACTTCAGGCCAGGAGTTTCAGACCAGCCCAGGCAACATGGCAAAATCCCGTCTCTATAAAAAAATATATAAAAATTAACCAGGTGTAATGGTGCATGCATGTAGTCCCAGTTACTCAGGATGCTGAAGTGGGAGGATTGCTTGAGCCTAGGAGGTGAAGGCTCAGTGAGCTGAGATCACACTACTGCATTCCAATCTGGGTGAGAGAGTGAGCCCCTTACCTGTCTCTTAAAAAAAAAAAAGTTATTAATGAAACAAAGCTCCACATTGAAAAATATGTGAAAAATAGGATCAGAGGATTAAGGGCTATGGCCACCATCTTTACCAACTGACCCCAGTTTTGCTGTATCATAGACCTGTTCTTGATTTCCTGTCTTCTGGATGAATGGCTTTTTCAGTGAGATCTCAGACTGTAGTTCTGAAATTGTTCACCCCTGTTCACTTGCTCCCAGGAAGAACTTCCATCCTCCCACATCTGCCTACCCTGTGGTGCTGCTGCCGAAGCCAACTCAAACCTTTGAATCCCCTAAGGGCTTCAGGGCTTTGAGATTCTCCATCAGTGTTCCTGCAAGGGACACTCACATTCCCAGAAGAACAACTTAGCCTCCACAGTTGCATCCTTGGAGTTGCTCTGATAGTTTTTCTTCTGTCAGTCTAATAGCTACAGTGATTACGTCTTTTGCGATAGCTTTATCTGAGGCATCTGACCCATTGTCATTTATAAATATTTCCAATGTGATATCTGTGATAATGTCTATGGCCAGCCATTGCCACTGTGCTATATGATGACTCTGTCAGCAGGTGGGGGAGACTTGCGTACTCATTTGCAGAGTGGGAATTAGAACAAAGATATTTGGCCCTTGACCCAGCCTTGCTAGATTTTAGTGAAATGGAATGAAATATTTGAAAACTCATTCCTGAGGAAGCAGAGATGGGGAAGGACAAGGTTCACTTGAACATTTTCAAGAAGAGCTCAAATTTTCTGAACACATAAGCCTCTAGCCTTAACCCTACCTCTGTGAAATGCTTTTTTTTTTTTAACTATGGGTACAAGAAAGATAAATGAAAAAGCAAAAAGGAACAGTGTAAGCCAGAGCAAAATTTGGAAAATGTCTGCTATTTTACAGTACACACAGAGCAAAATTGTCAGCTTGTAACATAGAAGCAAAGTAAAAATGGCAATGGGCATGAGCCAACTGGCTGGTCCTGCATTCTCTTCTCATGGGCCCCATGGAATTTGATAGTAAAGGGCATCTATGTTCACCCAGCCAGAAATATGGTGCCTGACACAGATGAACATTTCTATAAGCATTCTTATTAATAATTTGAAAGCCTTTTCATATGCTTTTCTAATAAACTGCACTAGATAAGATCTTGTGATGGAAGTCCCTTTGAGAGAATGACTAGATCTGAGCTGTGGATGCTGTCTGTGCCCTGCCTTCACCACTTCCATGTTCTCTGGCCCAACTTCCAGTTGGCAGCACCCATATCTCCTTGCCTGAGGGATTTCCTTAGCTACCAGGACCCGCTTTTCTTCCCATCCAGCAGGGCAGAAATGGCAGGGAATTCACAACTCTTTCAGGGAGTTGCTATATGATACTCACTCTTCCATGCTATTTGGATGGGATAGTCCTGAGGTTTTTTTCACCTAAGTTTCCCTTTCATCAATTCCTTCCCTTTCTGTCTCATTTGTCACTTCTCCATCAGTGGTTTCTGACGTCACCTCCAAGACAATCTACTTACCCTTGAAACCTGGTCTCAGTGTCTTCTTTTGGAGGACTCTGAACTAAGGCAGGAGGACACACAATCCTCACAACAATTGATGGCAGGAGTGGGATTTGGTTGAAACAATGTTTTCTTTGGAAAGCAAGATGTATTCATCCATTTTCATGTTGCTGATAAAGGCATACCCAAGACTGGGCAATTTACAAAAGAAAGAGGTTTAATGAACTTACAGTTCCACATGGCTGGGAAGGCCTCACAATCATGGCAGAAGGCAAGGAGGAGCAAGTCACATCTTACATGCATGGTAGCAGGCAAGAGAGAGAGCTTGTGCAGTGAACCTCCCATTTTTTTAAAACCTCGGGAAAAGACCCAACCCCATAATTCAGTTACCTCCCACTGGGTTCCTCCCATGACATGTGGGAATTGTGGGAGTTACAATTCAAGATGAGATTTGGGTGGGGAAAAAGCCAAACCATATCATTCCACCCATGGCCCCTCCAAATCTTATGTCCTCACATATCAAAACCAGTTATGATTTCCCAACAGTCCCTCAAAGTCTTAACTCATTTCAGGATTAACTTAAAAGTCTACAGTCCAAAGTCTCATCTGAGACAAGGCAAGTCCCTTCTGCCTATGAGCCTGTAAAATCAAAAGCAAGTTAGTTACTTCCTAGATACAGTGGGGATACAATCATTGGGTAAATACAGCCATTCCAAATGGGAGAAATTGGCTGAAATGAAGGGGCTACAGGCCTCGTGCAAGTCTGAAATCCAATGGGGCAGTCAAATCTTAAAGCCGCAAAATGATTTCCTTTGATGCTAGGTCTCATATCCAGATCACATTTATGCAAGAGGTGGGTTCCCATGGTCTTAGGTAACTTAGCCCCTGTGGCTTTGAAGGGTATAGTCTCCCTCTTGGCTGCTTTAGTGGGCTGGCATTGAGTGTCTGTGGCTTTTCCAGGTGCACAATTTGCAAGCTGTAGGTGGATCTACCATTCTGGGGTCTGGAGGATGGTGGCTCTCTTCTCACATCTCCACTAGGCAGTGCCCCAGGAAAGGACTCTGTGTGGGGGCTCTGACCACACATTTCCCTTCTGCACTGTCTTAGCAGAGGTTCTCCATGAGAGCCCTGCCCCTGCAGCAGACTTCTGCCTGGACAGCAGGCATTTCTATACATCCTCTGAAATCTAGGCAGAGGATCCCAAACCTCAGTTTTTGACTTCTATGCACCTGCAGGCTCCACACTGCATGGAAGCTGCCAAGGCTTGGGGCTTGTACCTTCCAAAGTCAGTGCCTGAGGAGTACTTTGGCACATTTTAGTCACGGCTGGAGTGGCTGGGACATGGGGCACCGAGTCCCTAGGCCGCACACAGCATAGGGACCCTGGGCCCAGCCCACAAAACTATTTTTTCCTCTAGGCTTCTGGGCCTGTGATGGGAAGGGCTGCTGTGAAGACCTCTGACATCCCTAGAGACATTATCCCCATTGTCTTGGGAATTAACATTTGGCTCCTCATTACTTATGCAAATTTCTGCAGCTAGCTTGAATTTCTCCTCAGAAAATGAGATTTTCTTCTCTATGGCATTGTCAGTCTGCAAATTTTCTGAACTTTTATGCTCTGCTTCCTTATAAAACTGAATGCTTTTTACAGCACCCAAGTCACATCTTGAATGCTTTGCTGCTTGAAATTTCTTCCACGAGATACCCTAAATCATCTCTCTCAAGTTCAAAGTTCCACAAATCTCTAGGGCAGGGACAAAATGCCACCAGTCTCTGCTAAAATGTAACAAGAGTCAGCTTTGCTCCAGTTTCCAACAAGCTCCTCATCTCCAACTGAAGCCACCTCAGGCCAGATTTCACTGTACATATTATTATCAGCATTTTGGTCAAAGCCATTCAACAAGTCTCTAGACAGTTCCAAACTTTCCCACATTTTTCTGTCTCCTTCTGAGCCCTCTAAACTGTTCCAACATCTTCCTGTTACTCAGTTCCAAAGTTGCTTCCACATTTTTGGGTATCTTTTCAGCAGTGCCCCATTCTACTGGTACCAATTTACTGCATTAGTCCATTTTTATGCTGCTGTTAAAGACATACCCAAGACTGGGCAATTTACAAAAGAAAGAGGTTGAATGAACTTACAGTTCCACATGGCTGGGGAGGCCTCACAATCATGGCAGAAGGCAAGGAGGAGCAAATCACAGCTTACATGAATAGCAGCAGGAAAAAGAAAGAAAAAAACAGGGAAAGTCCTATTTTTTAAAATCATCAGATCTTGTGAGACTTATTCACTATCATGAGAACAGCACGGAAAAGACCTGCCCCCATAATTCAATTACCTCTCACTGGGTTCCCTGATGACGTGTGGGAGTTGTGGGGGTTACAATTCAATATGAGATTTGTGTGGGGACACAGCGAAACAATATCACAAGGCAAGATTAAAAACAGAGTAATCCCAAAAACTTGGATGAGAAATGGGCAACCAGTGGCTGATGACAGTGATCACTTGCAGAATCACTACAAAAAAGTCAATGCTAGTGACAATAGCATTGTCCCAAATCCCAAGCTGGATGGGGATGGAGTACCTGAAGGATATAATAATCCAGAAGTACCATCTGGATATAATTAATTATATAATAATTATATATATTTTATGTATATATAGTATGTATGTATACACACACACACACACACACACACGCACACAAAGAACAATTAAACAAAAGGTGCCATGAAATTGTCCATATGATGTAAAAACAAAGAAATTTACAAAGCAATTCTAACCATGAGATGTGACTACAAGGGAATATATGGATATTCTATTCCTTCAGAGCCTGCTTCTGTTAGTTTAGACAATGAAACAGCAAATTTTCATATATTAGTTTCCTTTTGCTGTTGTAGCAAATTATCACCCATTTATTGACTTTAAACTGTAGAATAAATGTGTACTGTTTCAAGATCTGATGTCAGAGATCAGATTCATGGATCTAGGGTCAGGTTGTCAAGATGGCTGATTCTTCCTAGAGGCCCTGAGGGGAGGATCTGTTTCTTTGCCTTTCTGTGCTTCTAGTGGATGCCTGTGTTCCTCGGCTTGTGGCTCCTTCTTCCATTTCTAAGTGTATCTCTCCAATCTCTGTGTCCATTGTTACATCTCCTCCTCCTCTGACTGACTCCTCCTTCCTCTGTCTTTTAAGGACCCTTGTAAGGTCTTGGGCTCACCTGGCTAATCCAGGATAATCTGCCCTCCTCAAGATCCTTAATTTAATCCTATCTTCAAAGTACATTTTACCATATAACATAAAATTTATGAGTTCCAGAGATTAGGATATGGATATCTTTTCAGGGGGAAGGGGGCATTATTCAGCCACAGCACGTCAGGGTCCTATCACGCTGGGTTACCTAGACATAGGAGTTTGTTTTGCAAATTATGATAGAAATATAGCCATTTAAATAGAATTGAGGCAGTTTAGGGATAGACATTTGAGGATAGAGACTACAAATTGAAACGATACCCTAGGGCCTTCTTGATAATGTGATGGTCAATAGAATGTTGATGAATAGAGCACTCACCCATGTAGGAAAAAATGGCGGTCCTTCTACAACCACTGTTAAGTGCTTCCATGAAAAGCCATTCAGCATCAGCAGGGAGTGGGAAGTGCTGGAGAAAGAGAAGGCATTTTTATTTGAGAATGGATACATGGGGCTGTGAACTTAGGGAATGTCCTCAGAGAGATCTTTAGGCCTAAATGGAGAAAGACACTACTCAGGATGCATCATTATTAAAACAATTGGCTAGAGGTAAGGGAATGCAAAATCAGCTGCAAAGTAGTCAAACATCTTGTGGCATGCTGTTAATTGGAAAGGAAAACTTAGTACTGAGGGACCCTGGAGTTATATAAGATGCAGATTTCTTTTCCTTAAAACAAAAGAAATGCACATGGTGTAAGCTAAAGTAACCTTGTTTTATGGTGTTCAGAGAGAACAAAGGCTTATTTGCACATTTTGGATCTTATGCAAATAATTAGAAAAAAGACGATAAATGCAGAAAACAAAGGGAGGTTTGGATATTTTTAATTTTTAAAAAATGCATAAGGAAGTTATAATTTCTTCCTTAAATTATTAGAACTCACAAGTAAAGCTAGCTGGGTGCTGTGGTTTGGATATGCTTTGTTTGTGTCCACTAAAATTAAATTTGATCCTCAGTGTAGGGGTGTTTAGAAGTGGGGCAAACGGGAGGTGTCTGGGTCATGAGAGTGGATCCCTCATAAATGGCTTGGTGCTATCCTTGGGGTAGTGAATTATTGCTCTCCCAAGACTGAATTAGGCCTCTGGGAATAGGTGAGTTCCCAAGACAGCAGGTTATTATACAGCAAGTTTCTTCCTCTTGTTTGACCCTTCTTACACATGTCTGATTTACCTTTGACCTTCTTTGCCATGTTGTATTGCAGGACAAAAACCCTTGCCAGAAGCCAAGTACATGCCCTTGAACTTCCCAGTCTGCAGAACCGTGAGTAAATAAGCCTCTTTTCTTGAAAAAGCATACTGTTTCATGTATTCTGTTATAGGACTACAGGACTAAGACACTGGGCTCGTAATTTTCTTGGTGGGAAAGTATTTACTTGCAAATTTGTTCCCTTTACTAGATAAAAGGTTATCAGGATTTCATTTATTTTCTTTAGAATCTTTAATTGCATTTAAAAAATAATATTGAATAATAGCAAATAATTTACATTTAGTAAAATTCACTTTGATAGTGTATAGTTCTTCAAGTTTTGGCAAACATATACAGACATGTAACCAACACCACAGTTGAGATATTGAACAGTTCCATTACCCCCTAAATTGCCCTGTACCACTGACTAGTCACCCCTTTCCAACCCTTAACTCTTGGCTACTGTGGATCCAGTCACCAGTCCTGTAATCTTGCCTTCTCCAAAAGTCATGTAAATGGAATTATGCAGTATGTAGTCTCTTGAATCTTGCTTCTGTCACTTAACATAAAGCATTTGAGATGCATCCATGTTGTTGCATGTATTGCTTTTTTTTTCTTTTATTGCTTGGCATTATTCCATTGTATGGATATACTACACTTTGTTTACCTATTCTTCAGTTGAGAGACATTTAGTTTGTCTCCAGTTTGAAGCAATCACGCATTCTATTACTACGAAGTTTTATGTGCATGTTTTGTGAGAATGTTTTTATTTCACTTGGGTAAAAATCTAGGACTGAGATTGCTGAGTCGCTTATATTTCTCTACGTAAGAAACTACCAGATAGTGTATCAAAGTGGCTGTGCCATTTTGCATTCTTACCAGAAGTTTATGAGAATTCCAGTATCTCCATATCCTCAGCAGCACTTGACATTACCTGCTTTTATATACTTTAGGCATTTCAATAGGTATATCTTGTTGTGAATTTAATTTGCATTTCCATAATGCAAATTATGCTGAATATCTTTTTGTATGCTTATTTGCATCTGTATATTTCCTTTGGCAAAGTTTGTGTTCAAACTGCTTTAACTATTTTTAATTCTATCTTTTCTTGAATCTTGAGAGGTCTTTATGTATTTTGGACACAAGTCCTTTATCATAAATATAATGTATACATATTTTCTCCCTATCTGTGAGTTATCTTTTTATTTTCTTAAATGTCTTTCAAAAAATAGATGTTCTACATTTTAATGAAACCAAATTTTACTGATTTCATTGTTTCTGTTGTTGTTATTAATGGACCACGTTATTTGTGTTATGACTAAGGAGTCTTTGTGTAATCTAATGTCCCACAGATTTCCTCTTAGGTTTTCTTCCAGGATTTTTTATTGTTTTAGGTTTTACAATTAAGTTTATTATAATTTTGAGTTACTTTTTTTTAGAGGTTGCAAGGTATAGATTATGATCATTATTTTTCATATAGATATCCAATTATTCCAACACTACTTGTTGAAAAGGCTATTTTATTAAATTGCTTTTGCATCTTTCTTGAAAATCAGTTGACTGTATACTTGTGAGTTTCTATATTTTATATTTCAATTTTTTATTTATATGTCTATCCTTTCTCCAATACTACACTCTCTTGATTACTGCAGATTTATAGTAGATCCGAAAAACATTTAAGCTGAGTTCTTTAACATTATTCTATGTCAAAATTGTTTTGGCTATTCTTTTTTTTTTTTTTTTTTTTTTTTGTTGAAACAGAGTATCACTCTGTCGCTCAAGCTGGAGTGCAGTGGCACAACCTAGGCTCACTGCAACCTCTGCCTCCTCGGTTCAAGCGATTCGCCTGCCTCAGTCTCCCGACTAGTTGAGATTACAGGTGCCCGTCACTATGGCCGGCTAATTTTTATATTTTTGGTAGAGACAGGGTTTCGCCATGTTGGCCAGGCTGCTGTTGATTTCCTGACCTCAGGTGATCCACCCATCTCGGCCTCCCAAAGTGCTGGGATTACAGGCATGAGCCAACACACTCAGCCTGTTTTGGCTATTCTATTTTCTTTTCTTTCCACATATACTTTAGAACTGTAACCGGGGACCTCAATTTTAAAAACATATTTTAATCACCCACTTTCTTTTTCTTACTTCCCTCTTCTCTAACCCATTATTCCTTCCTTCTCTAGACACTCCCCTGCATAATTAGATAAACACATGCTTATCTAATTATGTTTTTGCTTAAGAAATTCAAGAGGCTAATCTTGAAACAAACCAGGCACAGAGCCCTTACAGAATCTTCTCACTTAGGAAAAGTCATGAACAATTAATCTACCAACATTGGGCTGAAGTCAACATAACGTTAATTAGACCTCTGTATGAATAATTACCCAAAATAGCTATTAAAACAGACACACAGACCCTGTACCCTGCACCATTCCCACATGCCTCCCATACCAAGTTTCCCTTTTAAAAACTTTATGGTAAATTAAAAAATTTAAGATGGTATTTTAGAAAATTAGTTCACCATCTTCTTGGTTTGCTGGCTCTCCACTTAAACCTGCTTTTCTGCTTTTCCTTCCACCAAACTTTCTCTCATGTCTGGCTTTCAAGCAATGAGCAGCAAAAGCTGGGTTTGGTTACAGAACCAGCTTGTTGATTTCTACCAAAAATTAACGTTGAGCATGTCAATTAAAGAGAATTGACATCTTATCAAAATTGGTTCTTCTAATTCCTGAATGTAGTATATCTCCTCATTAATTCAGGTCTTCTTTGATTTTTCTTAACGATGATTTTGTAGTTTTCAGCACGCAGATCTTGTGGTATTTTCAAATAACTGTATGTAAGTGTTTAATGTATTTTGGTTCTATTGTAAATGACATTGCTTTATTTCAATTTCCAGTTGCTTGATTTGTAGGATACAAAAATTTATTGTATATTGATGTGGCATTTTGCAACCTTACCAAACACATTTATTAGTTTTGGGGAGTTATTTTTCAGATTCTTTGAGATTTTCTCTATGGGCAATCGTGTTATGTATGAGAAGAGACAGTTTTATTTCTTTCCAATCTCTAGGCCCCATTTTTCCCTGTTTCTTTTCTGCTTCATTGTACTGGCTATAACCTCTAAAATAATTTTGAATAAGAGTCATGAGTTACCTTGTTGGTTAGAGGGATTCAGTCTTTTGTCTTTAAGTATGATGTTGATTCTAGCTTTTTTGCTATATCTTTATTAAGTTAAGAAAGCTTATTTGTACTTTTACTTTGAGAGATTTTTTTAAAAATCAGGAATGATGATTTCTTTTCCAAAGGATTCTTTTTGAACGATTGCACTTTTTCTTATTTAATCTGTTGATAAGGTGAGTTTTATTAATTTATTTTTTAGATGTTGAACTAGTCTTCTATTTTCAGGATAAAGCATGCTTGTTCATAATACATTATTTTATATATTGTGGGCATCAATTTCTTAGGTTATTTTTGAGTGTTTTTATTGATGTTTATAAGAGGTCATGAGGTTATGACCTGCACTTTTCAGATTTTTATATCTTGTGGTCATTTTTGTTAATTTTTGTCTTTCAAGAAATTCATTTGACCAAGTTGTTATATTTACTGTTGTATTTATAATATTTTCTTCCTACAATTTTAATGTCCTGGGAGCTAAGGTAATATCCCCTTTTTCATTATTGATATGGGTCATATGTGTAACTCAATTTCTTTTAATCAGTTTTGTTAGAAGCTTATCGAATTTATTAATCTTTCCAAATAACTAACTTTTGATTTCATTGGTTTTCTCTGTTTGCCAATGATTTATTTCATTGACTCACTTTTATATATTTTATTTTTCCTTATTTCTACTTCTATTTAATTTGATCTTCTTTTTCTAGATTTTTCTGATGGAAACTGGTCAGCAATGCAAATTTATTTGGTTAGCTACTAGCACAGCAGTGATGTGTAATGTGTAATTAGCACTTTAAACTGTAGAACCAACTCTACAGACCTGGCAGGATTTTACCCTGAGCTGGCTGCTGGTCAGCTGGCAGCTGCTGGATGTGACTAGAGGATGTGACAAAGAAAATAATGAAAAAAATCACCAGGGATTTAGAGAACTCGTATGCAGCTCTAAGTAATTGCACTTTCACTAAAGGCTATTGACAGATTTGAGTTGTAGAAACATTGTTCTTTTTTCAATGAGGAGAATAGCAGAAAATGGGCCTGAGTAGAGATCCAGCTCCCAAGCGGATCCTACAATGACATAGAAATGTGATAACACAACTCTTTACTAAAGTAGAGATGGAGAAGATGGAGAGAAAATACAGACTAAGAAGACTGGAGAGGTCGACTTGGTGATATGGATGGTAGTGAATGAAAGAGAGGAAAGATCACACTGTGATGGCTGGCTCAGCCAGTGGTCAGAAAATAAACTTGATTGAGAATATAGAAAGTGCCACATATAATGAAAAAATATGCCTATATACAGAGGAAGAGAGCATGAGTTGGGTTTTCTAAATCTTTTTTATTGTATATATTTAAGGTGTACAACTTTATGTTTTGATATACATATAATTCAGAAGTGATTACTATAATCAAGTAAATTAACATATTCATCATCTCATACAGTTACTTTTTTGTGGTAAGAGTACCAAAAATCTATCTTAGCTCATTTTCAGTATGTAATACATTATTAACTATAGTCCTCATGCTTTAATTTGATCTCTAAACTTACTTATCCTGTGTAACTGCAACTTTTTATTCTTTAATGGATATTTCCCCATTTGTTCCCAATCCCCACACCCTGGTAACCACCTCTCTACTCTGTTTCTATGTATTCATTTCTTTTCTAGATTCTACATATAAATACCATCATGCAATATTTTTCTATCTGAAACTGGCTTATTTCATTTAGCATGCTATCCTTTAGGTTGATCCTTGTTGCAAATGGCAATATCTCCATTTTTAAGGCTGAATAATATTCCAGTTATTCAGTTCCATTAAGCATCTGTTTGATGATTTATCCCCTCCATCAGTCCTTTCTTCCCCACCCTGCCTGGGGAACTGCTCACTCTCTCTGGGTTATGCCACAGTCTGCAGATAGCCCACACTCTTTGCAGATCAATCTGTTCATTCTGTCCCCATTTGACTGAGTAATTCTTGGATGTTGAGGGGTCTACCAACATCTTCCAGAAAGACCCATTATTTGGAAAAAGACAAGAATGGAAGGACTGTCACCTAGAGCATTATCCCTCCCTGATGGAAACTGCAAATCCCATTTCGTGTCACTCTGAGCTGTGAAGGCAGTATCACTTCAGAGCCTGTCCATTTAGGTGACTTGCTGGGTCCTAGCTAAGTCTTGGCAAAGATTGTCAGCCCCAGCAGAGACTGTGGGATGGATTAACCCTTACCACTATGTTCTCAAAAGGGTCGTCTATGCTGAAAGTTTCCTCTGCCCTACTGAGAAACAGATGCCAGAGGAGGTAAAAAAAAGGGTTTGTCTGTCTTTCCTTTTTTAAAAATATAAAAATATCATCACTTATCTTTAAATGAAGCAGAACAAGGACCCGACATATTTGCCTTAAATCACCTCCCCTGCAATGTGATAATCCAGGTTTCTAGAACAACCACAGGATTAAAGCAATAAAATGCAAAATCTCCAGTTCTAATTAGCAGAAGGCACAATAAAAAGCTGGATTTTGCGGTCATGGTCAAAGCTACAGATTTAATCAGACTCTCGACATGTGGAGTTGAATTTCAAGCAAATTACTTGCCACACTTTAAAATTCCAAACTCACAAGATTTTTTTTTTTTACTCAAAAAAGAAAGCTCACAATGAAACTGTAAACATCACATTTCTTGTCTCTTTCTTACCAGAAAATTTAAAGCTCGATTCATTAATCAACAATGCCACACATGGCAACTGGCTCTGGAGGCAGCCTCCTTCTCCCCTCTCCTTTGTGGAATTTGCTTTGCTTTGTCATTCCTTGGTTAGGTGTTTCTGGCCTCTACGTATTCTCTCTTCATGTCTCCCTGACTCTTCTCTGCTCCCTCACAATGTATCACATGGAGTCACTTAGGTTTCCTTCCTGAAGGAATAGCAGGCACCTAGGTCCCAACCAGGATGCCAAGTAACAGTCGCACTCTGGATGGGTGCTGGAGTTGTTGGTACCATTTAAGTTAGGCATCCTAAGATACACACTGAGCTGTAGTATGGCATGACCCTCACCCACTAGTACCACAATCCAAATCGTTTTCTTCTTGAGCCTTGTAATTAATGGAGAAACATTCATATCCTTTGCTGGACCAAAAGCCCACATGGCTTACTTACTTCTGCATCCATAATGCTATTAGATAAATGCTTATTGAATGAACTGTGCATGGTTTCCCTTGGATTAGAAGACACCTCCCTATTTCTCCTTTTTCTTCTTCCAACAAAACTGTAATTGTGTATGTGGGGTGGGGAGTGGGGGGCGAAGGGTGAAGGGGGGTGGTGGTTAGAATCACAAACCCAAATCCTAATGCCATTCTAGAAATAGGATGCCCAATGAATATTGGCCATTGATGGTTTGAACCATCTTTTCCTGCATGTGTGAATTTATCAGCATTATACTTAATACTTCATTTATTCATAATTTATCCATTCTTTAAAAAATGGGTTATTAAGTCTTACTGTGTGTCAATCTCTGTACTAGATTGGAAATATAAGTGGTGAGCCAAACAGAGGAAGCCCTTGCTCTCATGGAGCTTACATGTGATGGGGACAGGGGAGGCAGTAGACTGTCAAATGACTATGTAATATACATATATTAATACAATGTATAATATCCAATAGAGTGATGGGATACAGCTGTGAGCAAAACAAACATGGTCATTCCAATGGCCAACAAGACAAAAGAAGTCAATAGGTAAAAACCTAAAACAATCAGAAGTTGTAGTTAGTGCTGAGAAGAAGCAGAGGATGAATTAGAATAGAAAGTACTGTGTCTGGGGCATTTTGCCCTGACTCCTAAATTCAGGCTCCCTTTGTGACACCTCACTGCTTCTTCCCCTGCATAGCACCTTCTTCCTAAATGAATTGAGCAATTCAAATCAGTGATGGGCATCAGGGAACTCTGGCCATCTTCTTGGGACCCCCCAGGAAGGCAACATATTCAAGGCTTCTCCAGAGGTCCTGGAGCTCAGAACACCCATGCCTTTAACCAGGTGAGCATGTAGGTGGCATCGTTCATTAGTGACTACACTTTGGGTAAATTCTCCAGCTCCAGTCTCCCTGCTTTCAATGCTGCCTCTGTTCTCTGTCAGCAAAGGTGATGGGAGCTGCTGAAAATTCATCAAGTTATTATGCCATTTGCCTAACATGACTTATGATTGACAATTTATACCTGTCAGAACCCAGAGAAGATATGGCAAGTCCCTAAGGCAAGGCAGCAGAGTGGCCGCCTCTTCACCCCAAGGCCGCCCGCAGAATGGAAGGGCGGCAGGGAGGCTGGGACAGTTGGGATCTCAGCATTAAGTGTGGCCCCTGGCCTCCCATCGAGAAAGGAGAAAACTAATATAGCTTTAGTTTAAGGCTTTGCAAGAACGTTCCACAAAATGTGATCCACCAAATCATTTTTTTAGTGGATGTGAATAATAGTGTCTTTGGGCAGAGTGTTCTGTGGTAAAATAAAGGACAACATTTCTGGGTTAAACACAGATTAACTGGGATTATTTGGCATTATTTATACAAGACTGTGTGTAAGCATTTTTCAAACATATTAAATACTCCATTTAGCCTCTTTTGGAGAACACTTTTTTGTTTGTTTTTACTGATTTTTTTTCCTTTCTTTTTTTTCTTTTTTGAGATGGAGTCTCACTCTGTTGCCCAGGCTGGAGCTCAGTGGTGCGATCTCTGCTCACTGCAACCTCTGCCTCTCAGGTTCCAGTGATTCTCGTGCCTCAGCCTCCCGAGTAACTGGGATTACAGGTGTGCGCCACCACACCCAGCTAATTTTTGTATTTTTAATAGAGACAGGATTTCACCATGTTGGCCAGGCTGGTCTCAAACTCCTTACCTCAAGTGATCTGCCCTCCTTGGCCTCCCAAAGTGCTGGGATTACAGACATGAGCCCCCATGCCCAGCCTACTGATTTGTTTCTATCACATATTCTTTGGTCTCCAAAACAGTCTGTGGCTTAGTTATATTTATAAATCCCATTCTGCAAATGAGAGAAACTGAGATTTAGGAAAATAAATCTTTCTGAGAGTCTTTTACAGGAGTTTTCCAGGGGCTCACGGTTCGCAGGAGGCAGCACCTGGATCCTAGTGCAGCTTTCTGCCTGGGGATTGGTGCTGGATTTGCTCTGAGGTCCCTCCTACTCTTGCCATCTTCACAGTGGATTCATCAGCACTCAGCTCTTAGAGGGGTTGATGAGTTTTAAATGGAAAGGTAGAATCGAACACGGAGCTCTGTATAAATGCTAATTGCAACTTTGGGAAAGTTCATTAGGCCTAACATCCTCATATGAAAATTCAAACCTTTGGCCTACTTGATTTTTTCCTAGTTTCCTTCAGCAAAATAGCTCTCTGATTTGGGTAAAAAGAGAGCTAGACTAGGGTCAGGACACCAGAGCTAAGGCGGAAACTGTGGGATTTCCGGCACGTTATGTTCCTTCTCTGAGTTTCAGATCTGGCTTTTAAAAATCTTTTTCTTATTATTCTTTTTTTAAAGGGTGGATAATACTGTTTCCTCTGTCTCTCTCACAGAGCCTTTTGGAAATTGAATGTGATGATAAACATGTACATCATTGCATGAGAACACACTCAATCGTCTGTTATTATTCTCTTCATTAGGACATGACACCAGTGACTTGTGGATCATTTATGTCTGTGCCCTCTATTCAAAGAAAGGGACGCACCAATAGCAGGGAGAGGCACTGTGGTGAATAGGACATGCATGAAGTCAGTCTTTCAAGAAGGGTCTTTGGGGCAGACCCCTGGCTGCCTGACTGGCTAAGTTAACTTCTCAGACAGAGCTCCTCCAGGCCTGAGAACAAGCAGCACATTATGACAGAAATGAGAATCATTTCCTTCCAAGGAAGTATTGTCCTATTAAAGCCAAAAGGACAGGAAGCTGAGAAAAGTACAGAGGACAAGTAAAAATTGGACAGAGTTTAAAAGAGTTTATTAGGCATTTTTTAAAACAGAAGTAGGTATTTTTAGGTAGGCATTTTTTAAAACAGAAGTAGGACATGAGTTGTAAAAGAAAAAAGCATCATCTAAATTTATACAAACAGTATGATCATACTATTTTTATTAAAAAGGCAACACATAGACTGACTGAGGATTTATCTATTCCAAACACATTTCACATATTATCTTATGTATTCTTCAAAACAATCCAGCTGAGTAAATTTTTATATTCTATTTTACAGATAATAAAACTAACAATTTGGAGAATTTTTTGTTGTGGTGACAACTGTGTCTTTAATGTTTCACTTTATACGCAGGTATTGTTTTATTTTATTTTATTTTTGAAATTGACTAATAAATATGTGTCTGATTATTTCAGCTTACCATAAGATTCAAATTGAACAAATCATGGGGAACACAATTTTCCTTCTTGTTGTTCCCCGTCACTGACTTTCTTCCACAACAACTTTATGAATGTACCTCTTCCCTTTACCTTTTTCTACATTTCCTTTCAACCTTTGCTGTTTTGGGGGCTGAACTGTTTAATCGATTCACCTGGACACATGGTCACATTTCTACATTCTGTGACTTTTAAGTTGCTGAAGCCATTTCTAGAGGAACCTTACAAAGTGTTTGCAGAGCCTGTTTCTACAAAAGGACTCAGTGAAGGAGAAAATTAGAGGGGATTTCATCTTATCCCAGTGTCTATCCTGCATCCTAACATGGAATTTTGCTGGGAAGGGCCTCTGCATGCCTTTGTAAAGTCCTAGATTTTCCAATGGCTTAGCTCAGAGAATATGCACCCTCTGAACCTTGGTCCCCCCCAACACCCCCACCACGCTTCTCCCCTTCTCCAGATACTGTAAGTCATTCTCACCCAAATCTCTGACTGCAGGGTAGGATAAATCCATCAGTGTAACTTTAAAACTAAAAATTGATAGTCATATTTTTAAAATTAGGTGATAAAGACTGTTCTTAGTATTTTACACCTATTAGTAAATTTACATTTTTAATGATGCTAAGAGGTAGGTACTATTACCTCCATTATACAAATGAGAAAACTTAGTACAGAGAATTTAATTAACTCACCTAAGGCAACACAGCAAGAAGGAAGGGGACTGTTATATACATTCAAGTATATTTAATTAGACTCCTATATAAACAGTTTCTTAACCAATACAGCAATGAGAGGAAATTACTTGGGAAGGAAGAAGCAAACCATTTCAAGCCCCATTCCCTCAATAACCAAATATCAAAGCCAGGTTTGATGAGCCTGAGTGACAGCAATGCATCCTATGTACTAGATGCCTGTGTACTATCAGTGAGAAGTTTAATGTAAAAATATTAATGATACTAACATCTTCACAATTTTAATCATTTAATTATAGTTACTGCTTTCTAACTTTATTGTACTGAGATAAAAAACAATGGTCTGCATGCTACTGATTATTTGGCCTATTCAATAGTGGGCCAACAGGCATTTTTTGTGCCAAGTGTGCTGGTGAAGAATGTATGTTCTCTGCTTGGTCTAAGGCTCTATCTATGCCCTATAAAACACATCCATTCTATCTTACATCAACTGAACAATCCTTGCTTAAGATTTGATGTCCTCCTGAACATGGCATCCATGTCTTTCATCAGCTTGGGAAATCCACAGTCATTTGAAGACTGTCTCTCAAATCTCTCTTACCCTGCCCTTTCTGGGACTCCTGCTGGATGTAAATTAGATTGCTCATTTTATTTATTCATTTATTTATTTATTTATTTATTTATTTATTTAATGTGAATTGAGTCTCTTCTAGGCAGCATATACCTGGGTGTTTTTTTTTCTTCTTTTATTTTAGGTTCTGGGGATACATGTGCAGGTTTGTTACATGAGTAAATTGTGTGCTGCTGAGGCTTGGTGTATGAATGATCTCATCACCCAGATAATGAGCATAGTACTGGATAGGTAATCTTCCAATGCACATCTCCTCCACCCCCCTGCCTCAAGCAGTCCCTAGTGTCTGTTTTTCCCATCTTTGTGTCCATGTGTATTCAAAGTTTGGCACCCATATATAAGTGAGAACATGCAGTATTTGGTTTTCTGTTCTGCATTAGTTCACTTAGGATAATGGCCTCCAGCTGCATCCATGTTGCTGTAAAAGACATTTTCTTTATCCAGCATTGATGGACATCTTTTTTGATTCTGATATATTTGCTATTGTAAATAGTGCTGCAGTGAACATACAACTACATGTGTCTTTTTGGTAGAACAATTTATTTTCCTTTGTATATATTTCCAGTAGTGGGATTGCTTGGTCAAATGAGAGTTCTAACTTTTTTTTTTTTTTTTTTTTTTGAGACGGAGTCTCGCTCTGTCGCCCAGGCTGGAGTGCAGTGGCGCGCGATCTCGGCTCACTGCAAGCTCCGCCTCCCGGGTTCACGCCATTCTCCTGCCTCAGCCTCCCGAATAGCTGGGACTACAGGCGCCCGCTACCACGCCCGGCTAATTTTTTTGTATTTTTAGTAGAGACGGGGTTTCACCGTGTTAGCCAGGATGGTTTCGATCTCCTGACCTCGTGATCCGCCCGCCTCGGCCTCCCAAAGTGCTGGGATTACAGGCGTGAGCCACCGCGCCCGGCCGAGAGTTCTAACTTTTTAAAGAAATCTTTACACTGCTTTCCACAGTGGCTAAACTAGTTTACATTCCCACCAGCAGTGTATAAGTGTTTTCTTTTCTCCACAATCTTGCCAGCACCTGTTTTTGTTTGTTTGTTTGTTCATTTGTTTGTTGTTGTTTTCTTTTTTTTTTTGATTTTTTAAAATAATGGATTGCTCATTTTAGTGTCCATTTTCCCCATGTTAAGTTTCTGTGTTGTATTCTGGGTAAATGCATGCAGTTCTACCTTCCAGTTTCCCAATTATTTCTCCTTTTGTGTACATTTGGGCTGTCTAGTTTGTCCATTGTGACTTTAATTGCAATAACTACAATTTTCACTTCTGGGAGTTCTATTTGGTTCTTTTACAAAAATATCTGGCCTTTCATGATAAGCTCCTGATTGTATCTCACTTTTTAGTGTCTTTCATACTTTAAAATTTTAAAAATATATTTATTTTTAAATCTCTAATGGTGATATTATCTTATGGTCTAAGGAGTTTAAATATCTTGTTTGTTTGCTTTGTATTTCTGCTAATCTCACTGTCAATGGCTTATATTTTTGTTTGTGCTTTAATTTTTAATTTTGAGCTCATTCACTCTGATTCCACCTTTGTGAATCCTGAATAAAGTGGATTGAGAGTGTCCCCTGCCAGAGAAGATTTGAGGGCATGTTTATCCTGTGCCTCTGGGGCATTACAAGTCTGGAACTGTGCGTTAATATTTAAGCTTTAAGAATCCTGGACTTTGCAGTCACTTAAACTTGAGCCCCATTGTGGCAGAACTGTGCTGCTTTTCAGATGCTCTGTAGATCTTTGTTGAATAAAATAGCTGAAAAAAATTAATGAGACAATTATATTTTTTCATGCTTTCTTTGAAAGAAAATCAGCAAAATTAAGCAAGATATTTTTTAATCAAGAAAAACTAAATATGGTTCAGACTTTTGCAGAAGGCATGCCTGTACAGACTTTTAAAGTGGTGCAGTTTTATAGTTCCTAAATCAGTATTGACTAAATCAGAATTTATATATTCCTCTGATTAATTATAAAACACTGGAAGCTAAGTGGGAGTTCCAAGGTCATGCAGGCCACCCCTCTCACTGCACAGGCAACGAAGGGTCATGCTGCTTCTCTGAGGCCAAGTGTTTGCCAGTTACTCCCAGGAAATGATTTGAATTGTTCATATTGTACATCAAATTGCAAAGAGCAAAATGTGAACAGGAGATAAAGCTTAAAGCTCAAATTCACCTTACCCAGTGAGAGTTTGTATCTCAGATTGCCAATTAAAACCAACCTGACAACACATTTTTGTTGTGTTTTCTCCCAACAGGCCTCACTGTGTATGGCCTCTTGCCTACCAAACTGTAGGGATATTTCCAAAGCAGCACATAATGTGATTGAACAGCCTGCCAGCCTCAGGCTTAAGGATTTCAAAGGATTCAGCCCTAATTTACCACAGAAGCAGGGCATTTCAATGACTTTAGAGATTTTTTTTTTCTTTTATTATTATACTTTAAGTTTTAGGGTACATGTGCACATTGTGCAGGTTAGTTACATATGTATACATGTGCCACGCTGGTGCGCTGCACCCACTAACTCGTCATCTAGCATTAGGTATATCTCCCAATGCTATCCCTCCCCCCTCCCCCCACCCCACAACAGTCCCCAGAGTGTGATGTTCCCCTTCCTGTGTCCATGTGATCTCATTGTTCAATTCCCACCTATGAGTGAGAATATGCGGTGTTTGGTTTTTTGTTCTTGCGATAGTTTACTGAGAATGATGATTTCCACTTTCATCCATGTCCCTACAAAGGACATGAACTCATCATTTTTTATGGCTGCATAGTATTCCATGGTGTATATGTGCCACATTTTCTTAATCCAGTCTATCATTGTTGGACATTTGGGTTGGTTCCAAGTCTTTGCCATTGTGAATAATGCTGCAATAAACATACCTGTGCATGTGTCTTTATAGCAGCATGATTTATAGTCCTTTGGGTATATACCCAGTAATGGGATGGCTGGGTCAAATGGTATTTCTAGTTCTAGATCCCTGAGGAATCGCCACACTGACTTCCACAATGGTTGAACTAGTTTACAGTCCCACCAACAGTGTAAAAGTGTTCCTATTTCTCCACATCCTCTCCAGCACCTGTTGTTTCCTGACTTTTTAATGATTGCCATTCTAACTGGTGTGAGATGGTATCTCATTGTGGTTTTGATTTACATTTCTCTGATGGCCAGTGATGATGAGCATTTTTTCATGTGTTTTTTGGCTGCATAAATGTCTTCTTTTGAGAAGTGTCTGTTCATGTCCTTTGCCCACTTTTTGATGGGGTTGTTTGTTTTTTTCTTGTAAATTTGTTTGAGTTCATTGTAGATTCTGGATATTAGCCCTTTGTCAGATGAGCAGGTTGCAAGGGATGTGAAGGACCTCTTCAAGGAGAACTACAAACCACTGCTCAATGAAATAAAAGAGGATACAAACAAATGGAAGAACATTCCATGCTCATGGGTGGGAAGAATCAATATCGTGAAAATGGCCATACTGCCCAAGGTAATTTACAGATTCAATGCCATCCCCATCAAGCTACCAATGTCTTTCTTCACAGAATTGGAAAAAACTACTTTAAAGTTCATATGGAACCAAAAAAGAGCCCGCATCGCCAAGTCAATCCTAAACCAAAAGAACAAAGCTGGAAGCATCACACTACCTGACTTCAAACTATACTACAAGGCTACAGTAACCAAAACAGCATGGTACTGGTACCAAAACAGAGATATAGATCAATGGAAAAGAACAGAGCCCTCAGAAATAACGCCGCATATCTACAACTATCTGATCTTTGACAAACCTGAGAAAAACAAGCAATGGGGAAAGGATTCCCTATTTAATAAATGGTGCTGGGAAAACTTGCTAGCCATATGTAGAAAGCTGAAACTGGATCCCTTCCTTACACCTTATACAAAAATCAATTCAAGATGGATTAAAGACTTAAATATTAGACCTAAAACTGTAAAAACCCTAGAAGAAAACCTAGGCAATACCATTCAGGACATAGGCATGGGCAAGGACTTCATGTCTAAAACACCAAAAGCAATGGCAACAAAAGACAAAATTGACAAATGGGATCTAATTAAACTAAAGAGCTTCTGTACAGCAAAAGAAACTGCCATCAGAGTGAACAGGCAACCTACAAAATGGGAGAAAATTTTTGCAACCTACTCATCTGACTTTAGAGATTTTATTTGATCTTTCTAATATTTGCTGATTCCAGTGGTGCAGACCATTTTTATTAGTCTTGTCTCATCTTGGGAGCACAAAAACCAATTCTAGGGCACAAGTGACTTTTCTTTTTACCAATCTATTATCCAAGAGCAATTAGCATCAGGTAAGCCTCAGAAGGATCGGTTAATTGGACAGTGTGGAAGTTTGCTAATGAGTGTATCTCTCATCTGATTCTTTCTGGCTTTTACCTGCTCCTGATTCTTTGTTTGAAAATCTCATTTCCCTAAACAAGACACCCTGTGAGGTGAGGTGGTTCAGCCATGGTGAAACATTAGCCTTTTCTTGGTGTCCATCTGGCTTTTCCTAGCTGGAGTGATTGTTTCTATGATTGTGTCTGGAATGAGCTCCCATCCAGTGTTGAAGGAGTAGCTGATAAGAGAAGGAGCCACCATCCTGAGGCCTCATGGCTTTAAAAAAGATGCCCATCTGGGGGTCCAGGCATGAGGAAGCCAGATGAGGGATACACAGGGTCCCTTTAGTGAACTTCAGAGAGGATGGGCAAATGAATGCTACTGATCATGGGACCAAAGCCGTTGCAGCCCCTAATGCTCCTAAAGCCTCAAGCCTCTTCTCCCAAGCATTGATATTGCATAAAATCTGATCAATTGCCCCCTTTGTTCTCTTGCTAGTTTTGTGGCCTGCAAGAGATAACTTGACTTTTCCAAACTTTAATTTCTTCACCTGGAAAATGAGGCATCTTAAACCTGATCTCAAAGATAAACTCAAATACTGAAGCTCTGACTCAGGTTTCGTCATTTCTTAGGTGGGGAGTTCAAGGCCCTGAGAATGAAAATGTCTTGCCCAAATTGACATGGTCAGTAAGTGGCATTACTCAGGCCAGGGTCTAGGGCCCTTCACAGACTCGCACCCCCAGGTCCAGCCTCCTCCCACCACGGCCCACTCCCCTGCAGGCACAGAAGGATTCTTTCATTCTGAAGTGAAGGGAGGGGTTTGGAGGCTGTGGGCCTGTCAGGGACCCTAGTTTTCATATTCACACATTTGTCTTTCTCTTTCACAGTTTACATTTGTTAAATTGTTTATAAAGTGTTCATGCTTTGGACAAGTCCCTTGTCTCCTGAAAGAACGCAGAACTAGATTATTCATCCTTTCATAATTAAAGAGTGTCAGCATCATGGACTGGTCTTCACACACTGATGCTCCTGGTCAGCCCCATCTGGGGCTCCAGTGATGTTGCTGTGGACCCCAGAGACGGGGCAACCCCTACTTCCCTTCCCTTCCTGGATCATCAGAAGCCCGATCTCAAAACTATATTCCTCCCTATGCAATTGGCATCTATATAGTAACTCCTCTCTGTGTTGGAATTAAGAGCTGACAGCATTAAAATATGCTGGCCATTCGATATAAAACATACAGGACATCTAATGCATCAGGAAAGAAAATCACTGGTCTATAAAGCCTGAGTCCCAGGCCATATACTGTTAATTAGCCAGCTGTGTGCAAATTATTTCATATATTGGACGTTACACATAACATCTGCAAAATTAAGGATTTGAGAAGGTCAGTCTTAAAAGTTATTTCTTGGTGTAAAACAAAGTGCATTAACCTTGGCACTATTGATAATTCTTTGGCTGAATAATTCTGTTGTGGGAGCTGTTCTATGCAGCTGCATCCCCAGCCTATGCCCACTTAATGCCTGTAGCACCCCCCACCAGTTGTGACAACCCGAAATGTCTCCAGACATTGCCAGATGCCCCCTGGGGAGCCAAATCTCCCTACTGCAAATGTCTGATCTGAAGTAGTGCAGAACTAGAATCTGGACATTTTCCCTGGTACACCATTACTTTGAGATATAAATTAAAAGAAAAACAGTCCTTGAAATTCTCTTTCACTAATTTTGCCAGATTTTTACGTGGCGGGCTAGAAGCATTTTCAAAAGTTTATTGCCTGGGATGTGGAAGTCATTAAGTCATTATCTACTTTAGCTAATGTATGGATTAATTTTATATTAATTAGTTCAAAATCATATTGTTAGAGATTAAAGGGGCAGAACATAGATACATTTAGAAACTGCAAAACTAAGAAATACTTTTTGCTCGTAAGCTTCTTCACTCCTTGGTGCTTTCCCATCTGGGGCTGTTGCTCATAGCCTCTGGATTGTCACCTCTCAAATGCCATGCCAAAATGTCACTCACTCTTGAAGATGCATCTTACATCCCACTTGTTCCATGAAGCCTCTAGCAATTCCTGTTCATAGAAATAATTTGATTTACTTCTCTACTCACCGGGAAATGTGTTCATGTTTCCCTTGCAGTCAGCCTTGTATGGTCCCATCCAAGGGCCAGGCTGTTGCAGGCCAATGACCCCGTCCATTGCTGCATCCCTATGAAACCCAGAGGAAGCGCAATGGCCCTGCCTCTTCTTCTCTGGACATGCCCCAGGCCAGGACCTCATTTTCTGTTCCCCAGATTATGGCATTACCTTTCCAGTTAATTTCCTCCTCTCCATTGAGTGCCCTGGGCTTTGCTGGCCAGGTCCTAGCTATCCCTCCCCATTTGTCTCACCAACCTTGACTCCAACATTTGTAGACACAGCTTACCTTTCTTGGACAGCTCTTCTTACCTTGCCTGTTGAGAAAACATATTGTTCTTCATAATCCAGTCATATAATCTGTGAAGCCTTCCTGAGTCATTCCACTTTCCCAAACACAGAGAAATGTATTCCTTCCCTTCCCCATGTCACCCACAGGATCTCTGTCAAAACGCTCACCCTGTGTCCTCCTGCCAGTGGGTTTCTCTTTGAGTATGAATGCTGGCTCTCCTCCCACCCCTCATTCAGTGAACACTCCAGCAAACTCCAATTCTCAGCTCCAGATTTACTCCTCAGGGAATCCCATCCTGGCACACGCCCTCCCCCAGTGGACAGTAAATTTCGTCAATTGCACACTGTATGAATTTTATTTAGTAACTATTTTTCTCCAATAGACTTTAGCCTTTATGATAGCAGGGACATGTTTTTATCATTATAGCAGTTTTTACAGTAATTTATTGATGCAGGTTAGAAGCTCAACAAATAGTATTGAATGAATACATCCACTGAGACGATGTGTCACCTCTCTTCTTCCCGCTGGACTGTGAGTTTTGTGGGGTGGGGACTGTGCTTACTCATCGTGTGACTTCAGCATCTGGAACAGTACCAGGAAATTAGTAACCGTTTATTAATTCATCAATATCATGTTTATTGTTACTGGCATTTACTAAATGCTGAATGTGTGCTAGGTAATGTGCTAAGCACTTTACAGAAATTATTTTATCTAACTCTCAACCACCTTTGTGAGGCATGTATTATACCCACTTTAGAGATGAAGCAACTGAGAGTGAGAGGATTCAAATAACATGCCCTGTTCACACCACAAAGCTTCTGCTCTTAACTGCTGTTTCATGAAGACTCTCAGATTAATGCTACAAATAAAGGAAATGGCCCAGAACTCTCTGATACAAGTGATTGAAACCAGGGGTTCATTAGGTAAAGGAAAAATAGAAAATAGGGAATATTTCTTTAAATTACCTATGTAGCTTGAGAATTTTATTTTAAATTACATAAATATGAATGTAATCATACATGTATTTAGGAACTCTGAGGTAGACAAAGGGTGCTTCTTTGACAATGGTTTATTTTCAAGAGTTCTGCCTTATCTAGTGTAAACCAGAACCATAAAATGTCTCTACTAGAGTGGGGAGAGTTTAAGACATTTGACCAGCTGGGCACAGTGGTTCATGCCTGTAATCCCAGCACTTTGGGAGGCCGAGGCGGTTGCATCATGTGAGGTCAAGAGTTCAAAACCAGCCTGGCCAACATGGTGAAACCCATTTCTACTAAAAATACAAAAATTAGCTCGGCATGGTGGTGGGTGCCTGTAATCCCAGCTACTCGTGAAGGTGAGGCAGGAGAATTGCTTGAGCCTAGGAGGCGAGGTTGCAGTGAACAGAGATGGCACCATTGCACTCCAGCCTGGGCAACAGAGCGAGACTCTGTCTCAGGAAAAAAAAAAGAAGACATTTGACTGCATTCTCAATGCAGATATCTTCTAGATTTTTATGACCTTGCCTCCAGCTTTTTTTCCAGGTATAAGGTCCACACATAATTGTCCAGCGATTTTTAAGGCAATCTATCTTTTTTTTTTCAAAGCCTTTGAAAGGTGCAAAGTTTTTTATTGTAGTTTTCATAGAAACAGTATTATCTCTTTCTTCCCTAATATATCTTTGGCTTTTGAAACAGTTTTCAGAGAACTGCAGGGACTCTTAGCATGAGGCAGACCTGTGGAGAGCTGTAAAGCATCCCACTGGCTAAGGCAAGCTCACCCACTGACAGCTTTATCCTAGAATGTTTTATGGGGCTATTGGGCTGTATTGGTTAATCAGGGAAGTCAGCTAAATAGAGTAAGTTTAGAAGAGCTTTTATTGTAAATGTTTTCAATATTCAATTAAACAGAATTGAGGGGTGTAACTGTTCCAGGTAGTCAGCAATAACTGAACATCTCAAAGATGCTGTAAGGAAGATGGTTGAGCAGAAAATAAATAGAAAAATGATACAATGTGACTCCTCCCCATGCCCTCTGGTTCTTGGGCTCCTAATTGTTCTGCAGAGATTTATGACACTACTGATTCTTCTCCAAGCAGGATGTCTCCTTCCTCTCATCCTGCAGAGCCTAATGAAGATCTATGCACCTGCATATGGCCAGTCAGCAGTTTTCAATGATGGCAAAAAGGAGAGATGCAGCCAGCATGCTCCACTAGGATTTTACTTTGTATTGATACAGATTGTCTCTGGCTAAGTGTGATCCTTTGCTCTTCAATACAGGAGGCAATAAAGAGAGAATAGGATATCATCCTTGCCACTCTGAACCTCTGGATCAATATTAGCCAAAGGTAGCACTGATATGGAGGAAACTGAGGCATAAAATGAACTGTAGGGGTGGGGAAAGGGGATTACTGCCTTTGTTGCCTAAAAGGCAAGACCCCTTCAGCTGGGAATTCTTTGAGGTGACAATGAGACCCCCTGGAGCTCTAGCCCAAGTGACAGATTTGGAGCCACTAGGACCTGGCCCCACAGTGGTGTCGAACTGGCTGGAAATGCCTTCCCAGCACATTCTGGAACAATTTCACTTGTGGGAACTTGTGGGGTTTTAAAAGCCTGGATAGCAAATCCCATCCAGACAGCCACACAGCAAGAAGGGGAGGAGCAGGTTGCGGCCGCACCTGTAATCCCAGCACTTTGTGCCTGTAATTCCAGCTCTTTGGGAGGCCAAGGCAGGCGGATCACCTGAGGTCAGGAGTTCGAGACCAGCCTGGCCAACATGGTGAAACCCCGTCTCTACTAAAAGTGCAAAAATTAGCCTGGCATGGTGGAGAGTGCCTGTAATCCCAGCTACTCAGGAGGGGGAGGCAGGAGAATAGCTTGAACCTAGGAGGTGGAAATTGCCGTGAGCCAAGATCACGCCACTGCACTCCAGCCTTGGCAATGAGAGCGAGACTCCATCTCAAAAAAAAAAAAAAAAAAAAAAAAAAGGAAGAGGAGGATAGCAGAGGAGGTAGGGAAGGAGGATTATGTACCCAAGGACCCCTGTGATCACTTTGAAAGGAAAATGGTGATCCCCAAATGGGTGGAGTCAGGTCAAGATAATATAACTTTTCACCAGTATCAGGGGTTCACATTTACAACTCAAATAGGCACCCTGTGAAACAGGGTTGGCAGCAGTATGAAAAACATACCAGATACTGTATGGGGTGATTATCCAGCATAACAATTACCCACTTTGTCTCAAATTGCTTCCCTCCTATAAGAGTGGGTGCCTGGGCCCCTGGAGGCTATTGTCTTTAACCATTGGCGGTTAGACCAGGCATGGACTTCTGACCCAGGTGCAGTAACCCACTTCCTCTCTTGGTGATTCTGAATTAGGTTTGCAAGTGAATAAGTGTGAAATGGTCTTCTGCACAGAAGACATGGCACCATGGGAGGTGTGGAGTGGCAGGTGTTGCCCCTTTACAAGCCCAGAAGGGTGGAGAAAACCAGTCCACAGAAGCTGTGAGGAGATGGTGAGAGGTGGAAGGAGACTTCACTCTAGGCTCTTGATACGTTTTCAGTTTTAAATTTTCAGAAACTTCCTGAAACCAAGTCTCATTCTCAATCTTGATTTGAAAGACAACATTGCATTTTTTATATAAAAGTTTTCTTTTTGCTTAAGCTAGAATAATTCACCTTATGTCTATCATTTACAATTAGAGTGTTAACAAAAATTACATAATTTTAAGAATTCTATATTCTAAATATTTACTATATGTGAGATAATTGCTCTAAGTGGACTGCTATGGACTGAGTTGTCTCCCCCTCTCCACATTCATATGTTGAAGACCTAATGTCCCAGGTAACTGTATTTGGAGATATGGCTTTTAGGAGGTAATTAAGGCTAAATGAGGTCATAAGGGTAGGTCCCTAATCTAATAAGACTGATGGCTCCATAAGAAGAGGAAAGCCCAGTGTGGTGGTTCACCCCTTTAATCCCAGCACTTTAGGAGGCTGAGACAGGAGGATCACTTGAGCCGAGGAGTTTGAGACCAGCCTGGGCAACATAGTGAGACCCCATCTCTACCAAAAAAAAAAAAAAAACCACTAAAAAATTAGCCAGGTGCCATGGCACACAACTGTGGTCTCAGCTACTAGGGAGGCTGAGGTAGGAGAATTGCTTGATGCTGGGAAGTTGAGGCTGCCATGAGCCATGATCATGCCCACTGCACTCCAGCCTGGGTGACAGTATCCTATCTCTTAAAAATTAAATTAAATTAAATTTAAAAAAAGAGTAAGAGAGAGATATTCTCTCTATGCACATGCAGAGGAAAGACCATGTAAGGACACAGGGAGAAGATGGCCATCTGTAGGCCAGGAAGGGGGCCCTCATCAGAAACCAAAGCAGCATGGCCTTGATCTTGGACTTTCCAGCCCCCAGAGCTGTAGAAATAAATTTCTGTTGTTTAAGTCACCTAGACTGTAGCGTTTTGTGATGGCAGCCTGAGCTGACTAATACATGGACAAGGCATTATCTAATTTAACCCCCACCACAACCTGTTGAAACTAGTGTCATCATGCCTCACAGATGGGAGATGGAGGCTCAGCGTGGTTAACTAACTTGTTCAAGCTCCTCCTGCAGGTTTTTCTACTCAAAGCCTAGATGCACTAATACTGCTGCATTTCTTGGGAATTGGATCCTCAAACAGCTAGCTCTAAACTCAGGCTGCTCATTAAAAATAACACTAACCATAGAGAGAGCAGGAGAGACAAACCCCAGTGGAGAAATGCGGGTTCTACCTTGGGCTTCACGATTGATGACCCTGGGTGAACAGAACACGTGGTTACCATTTTTGACCAGGAAACCTGCTTCCAGCATCTTGTCCCCTAGTCTGAAAGAAGCGTCCACAGGTGCAGTGCATGAGCATGCCCTGCAAGCCCAAAGCCATGAGTGCGAGGCAGTTGGCCAGAATGCTGGCTGTAGGGAAAGAAGTCTGCAGTAGATTCAGCTTCAGGGTTTGCATCTATGCCTCAGGCTAAACATTTACATGGGCCCAGTGTTTCCCAGGAGCAGTGGGAGGCAGATGGGCTTACAGGCAGAGGATGACAGCCTCATAGATGGGCTCAAAATGTCAGCTCAGGACATGCACCAACTTAAGCTAGAACACTCCTGCTGCTTTTCCTCAAATATTTTTAAAACTAAACTTAAGACAAATGTTTTGTATGTAATTGTAGATTCTCATGCAAAGAGATTCCTATGTACCCTTTACCCCCTTGTCCTTAATGATAACTTCTTGCAAAACTGTAACGTAATATCACAACTAGAATATTGACATTGATACAGACCACTGATCTTATTCTTATTTCCCCAGTTTTACTTTTACTTGTATATGTGTATTTAGTGCTATGTAATTTTATTTTACTTTATTTTTTGAGACAGGGTCTTGCTCTCTCTCTCCGCCTGGAGTGTAGTGGTACAAGCATGGCTCACTGCAGCCTCAACTTCCTGAGTCCAAGTGATCCTCCTGCTTCAGCCTCCCAAGCAGCTGGAATCACAGTTGCATGCCACCATGCCTGGCTAATTTTTTTAAAAAGTTTTTTTTTTTTTTTTTTTCTAGAGATGGGATCTCACCATGTTGCCCAGCTGGTCTCAAACTTCTGGGCTTAAGCAATCCTCCCACCTTAGCTTCCCAAAGTGCTGGGATTACAGGTATGAGCCACTGTACCCAGCCAGTTCTAAGTAACACTTCATCACCAGCGTAAGGTCATGTGTCCACCACCATGTAATCATACAGTATGGAACCTTTTACTCGGTGTAATTCTCTGAACATTCATCAAGGTTGCTATGTGTATCAATAGTTCATTCCTTTGAACTGCTGAGTGCTGTTACATGGTATGAATAAATCAGAGTTTGTTCAACCCTTCCCTCATAGAAGGGCGTCTGAGTTATTTCCAGTTTTGGGCTTCTATGAATAAATTGACAAAACAATAGGGTTTTTTGTTTGTTTGTTTGTTTTGGTCAGTACAAGTCTTCATTTCTCCAGGATAAATATATTCAGGAATGCAATTGCTGGGTTGTAGGTAAGCCTATGTATAGTTTTTAAAGAAGCTGCCAAACTGCTTTTCTATAGTGTTTTTTATAGCGGTTCTACTATTTAACATTCCTACAGCGATGTTTGATGCCTTAGTTGCTCCACATTTGGTGTTATCACTGTTATTTTAATTCAGCCATTCTGCTAGTTTCATGAGCTTGCCATCTCTATACCTCTTCTGTGATGTGTCTGTTTATATCATTTGCCCATTTTCTAATTAAATCTAATTAAATTAAATTTTCTAATTAAATTTCTAATTTTTTACTGTTGAGTTGTAAGAGTTCTTTATATATTCTATATTCTAGTTCTTCGTTGGATAAATGGTTTACAGATTTGCAAATATTTTCTTCCAGTCTGTAGCTTGCCTTTTCATTCTCTTAACAGAGTTATTTTACAGACCAAAAGTATTTAATTATGATGATATTTGAATTGTCAGTAAGTACTTTTATGAATTGTGCTTTTGGTATCAAGTCTAAAAACTCGTTGCCAAATCATAGACACTGAAGATTTTCCTCTACAGCTCTTCAAAAGTTTTTTAGTTTTATGTTCAAGTTTAGTTTTTTTGTTTTGTTTGTGTGTGTGTGTGTGTGTGTGTGTGTGTGTGTTTTTAGATGGAATCTCACTCTGTTGCCCAAGATGGAGTGTAGTGGCATGATCCCAGCTCACTGCAACCTCCACCTCCCGGGTTCAAGGAACTCTCTTACCTCAGCCTCGCAAGTGTCTGGGACTACAGATGCATACCATCATGCCAGCTAATTATTTTGTATTTTTAGTAGAGATGGGGTTTCACCATGTTGGCCAGGCTGGTCTTGAACTCCTGACCTTAAGCACCCTGCCCGCCTCAGCTTCTCATAGTGCTTGGATTACAGGTGTGAGCCACTGTGCCCGACCCTACATTTAAGTTTATAATCTGAGCAATTTTAGAGAGTGAACTAAATCCAACCAAACCATAGAATCTAACAAAAAAAGAAATGCAACCTTCTAGCTTTGTATTCACTCATTCATGTCTATAGCATAAGTCTACTCTCACCAGGGTTACTTACAGTTCATTTGGCAGAGAACATAGTAGCTCTCTCTGTTATGTGAACCCCCCAAAGAATTATAACAAACCCCATGTATGAGCACCTATGGCTATGTCAGATATGTCATTTCTGAGCCTCAGTTTCCTGTCTCCACCTATAGTATCTCTACTTCTATAAGAGACGATAAGTAGAAGATTCCAATAAAGTCAATGGGAACGTTTGCAATTATTGTCTAAATGAGGCAAAGATGTGGAGAGAGCAATGCTGAGCATACCATGGAAATGAGCTTAATGAACAATACTGGAAAGAATCATAACCAATCTCCTGGTCTTATTCCCAGCCCTTAGTACGATGGCTGATGGGTGCCTGCCTTCCAACAGAGATGGCTTCTCCACACCAATCCAAAGTTGACTAAGTTTAGAAAAGGGAGGATACTGACATCTTGAAAGGAAACAGAGGCCCAAGAAAGAATGACCAATCAAAAGTAACATAACTGAAAGCTCTTCAGACACACTTAGCTGTACTATTTCTGCTAAGCACAGCACATCATTACGGGCAAAGCATGCCAGCCCATAATGATGGGAACTATGCCTTTGTCATTAACAGATGTATGTCAAGGACCTATCCTAATATTCAGCACATAATCAATAATTAATAAATACATATTAAGTAAAGGAATGGACTGACTCTCAGTTATTTTTGAAGATTTATTTCGGGTTTTGTCTCCTCCAGAAACTCTTCTGCGGATCTCAGAAACACCTTCCTTCTCACAAAGCTTACTTTGTATGACTTGTGTTTATGTGCATTCCTCCTCTACCAGACATTGACCTCTTTGAGGGAAAGAAATGTCTCATTTATGATTGCAGCCATAGCATTTAGCACATTTCCTGTCACATAAGAGATGACCCATAAATACAAGAAAAGGAAAACTAGATTGTCTATCTCTTCATTAGACATGCTGCTCCCTCTGGAACCATCAGGATCTTTTGTATGTCTATAATTTTATTTCCTGGGCAAGAAAGGACACAGGCACTTCATGGCAAACACAAGCACTTGAGTGACAGAAGATTGCTTCTGCCTTCTAGGGACAATCTGATTTATCTAATCAGTGCATGGGTCTCTGCAATGTTCTTGATCACTTTCAGATAATGATTGAAAGGAAGAAAGAAAAAAGTGAGATTTAAAAAGTGTTGCATATTCCTCAGAGCTGTTAGCAGATGAAACAGGCAGAGGTGATAGGTGTCAGTCACCTGTCTTCTCCTCCTGTATGGTTTTATAGACCATACAGACTTTATAGACTTCAAAAATAGAGAAAAAGAGAAGAAAACTGAGCCCAATAGGTATTAGTACTTATTTATTATTTTAATATCCAAAGTTCACGACTCCTTTTTAACCTGCGTGGAGAACGGAACATAGGCTGGCTCTCAAATGAGGGTAAACAAAACTGAAGCTAATCACCCCTGGAAAAGGCTGATGTGCCCGTTATTCCTAGAGGCAGACAAAGAAATTTGAACAATTGGTAACATACCCTTGGCTAGGACAACCAGAGGGAGGCCCCAAGTGGTCAGTTTACTGTGAGGAGCCTGGAAGTATGAGCAAAGCCCCAATATCTGCCTAAGGGCAGAGCGAGAGACTAAGAAAACAAGTGAGGCTTTGGGGATTGGAACTGAGGCCTCTTGAACAAGGCCACAACCCTCCAAGACCTTCCAGAGAAAAATATTCTGCTTGCCAGCAAAGAGAAAACTGAGAAAGATCGTTTCTTTGTGGGAGTGGAGAAAGGTTCCTAAAGGCCTGATTCACTTGTGTTTTGAATTTAAATTGATCCTATCCTCACCCTACTTTTAGAGCCTGGAGGAGAGAAGCTGAGAAATTAAGTAAAGTCATCTGGGGCTGATAATACCTTTGGGTTCCTGGCAGAGACAAATGTCAACCCCTGTGGAGGTCCGTGTTTGCAGTCCAGACCACCGAGGATTCTTGGTAACAAAGGATCTCAGAAGCTGAGCTCACAATCCCAAACTGCAAAACAGGAAGATATCCATCACCATGACTAAGTCAGGAGCAACAACAGAGCTACACTCCCTAAAACTACAGATTTGTCATTGTTGTATACGTAATATAAATTATTTTATTTTTGAGACAAGGTCTTGCTCTGTGGCCCAAGCTGGAGTTCAGTGGCACAATCACAGCTCACTGCAGCCTTGATCTCCCAGGCTTAAGTGATCCTCCCACCTCAGCCTCTTGAGTAGGTGGGACTACAGGTACACATCAACATACCCAGCTAAGTTTTTAATTTTTTATTTAGTTGTAGAGATAGGGTCTTGCTGTTTTCTCCAAGCTGCTCTCAAACTCCTGGCCTCAAGTGATCCTTCCACCTCAACCTCCCAAGGTGCTAGAATTACAGGCATGACCAGCCCATAATATAAATTGTGTGTTTAAAATGTTGAAGAATGTAAAAAATGAGAACCATGAGAAAGGAATAAGATACTACCAATAGCATTTCAGGCATGTTTTAAGAGAACACATAGAACCTCTAGAAAAGAAAATGTGATCACTGAAATTCTAAAGTATTTGAGACAATGTAAAGGACAGTAAATAAGACAGCTTGAGGAATCGGTGCAAGGATTTGACAGGAAGACATTGCCAAGAGTTCAGAACAGAGAGAAGAGATGTAAAGTAGGAAGAAGTAGAAGAAAAGAAGGGTAGAATGGAAAAGTTTAGCCTAATTTGTTTCAGAAAAAATGGGGTACTAGAGGTGATAGGGGGAAATATTTTTCAAAAGGAATTCATGATAAATTTCAGAAATCATCAGACTTAGGTAGCCAGCTTGATGGAAAAGAAACCCAAACTTAGATGCTTTGTAGTTAAACTGCTGTACTTCAAAAATAAAGATAAAAGTCTTAAAGGCAACCTGAGAGAAATGTCAAATTATTTAAAAGGATGGCAGTTCAACTCCGTTTTCTCTGTGGAAGTCGAGAGACAGAACAAATTTCTTCAGAGTGCTGAAGGTAAAATAACTACTACTGTAACACCTCGTACCCAGCAATATTATATTTCAGAGTGAAGGTGAAATGAAAATATTTTACATGAACAAAACCGCAGAGAGGTTATCACCAACAAACTCTCACTGAAAGAACTGTGGAAGTTTCCACTCCTGAAGAAGAAAACTGGCCTCGTGGAGAAGGCCTGTGAAGCCACAGTGAATGGTGATGAGGGGAACCATAAGTATGTGAGCAAATCTATGTCAACATGGGTTCCCTAAAACAGCACTAATAGTAATTAATATTGGCTTGAAGAAAGCAAGGTGAAATGAAAACACCCAACCAAAATTTAAAAAATATGTACAAAGGGCTGAACTGACTTTTGTATTGTAGGATAGGTTTGTAAAGATAAGATTGTGTATATTTTATTAACTCACTAGGTAAAAAAAGTTTAATGACTAAAAAAAGACAAATATAGTATATATATTTTAGAGTAGTAGAATAAAAAGTAATAATAAAATGTTATTTTAATAAAAAAGCAAGAAACGGGGAAAATCAGAAAAAAAAGTAGAAATTAAAACAAAGTAGTATAAAGAAATCTAAATACTTATATACATGTGTTAGTCATACATATATATTACAGTTAATATAAAATTTACAACTCAAATATATCAGAAAAAAAATTATTTACTCATTTATTCCTTCAACAAATTTTTTTTGAGGACCTACTATGTGATTGGCCTACTCCAATAATGGACGCAACTTGCCAGTTGTGTAATATTTCCAGATAGGATAGACAAGCTAATCTAACAATACATTATTTAACAGAAACTGATCTAAAAGATGCTGACACATGAAGTCAAAAGGAAAGAGGTGGACAAAAGCTATAAAGGGCAAACAAGAGACAATGTAAGGCTATTGTTGCTGTAGAGGTATCTGACAAATAGACTTCAAACGAAGTATTACTTATACAGAAATATTCTTTTACAGCAATAAAAGGTTCAACTTAGCAGGCAATTATAACAATTTTAAACTTGTATAAACTTGATAATATAACCTGAAAATATATAAAACCAAATCGATAGTTACAAAAATACATGTATAAGTCCTGACTAATAGTGAGATATTTTAATATCACTTTCTTAATAAATAATTTAATGAGAAAAAAGGTGAGACTATAGAAAATTTTATTAAACAGTACAATTTATAAAATGACTAACATACAAAGATATCTTGCATCCAAAATTAGAGAATACACATTATCTTCAATATACCAGGAATATTTATGAATATTCATGGTACATTAGATTATAAAGAAAATACTCCCCAAATTTAAAAACTCTTTAGCAAGCACATCATTTTAAGTATTTCAATGTAATTAAGCCATACGTAAAAATTATTGTGCATTTAAACATTTAATATAATTTCTAAAGATCTAATGGATCAAAAATAAGAAAACACTCAAGACCAAAAGATTGCTCAAATATTACACAAAATTGATATGACTATAAAACTGTACTCAGAGGAAAATTCCTTTATTCAATATTTTAATAACTTTTTATGATGATCTATGCTTTTTTCAGCCTGTAGTTAAGATACATTTGTGAGCAAAACAGACCAAAGGTCTGCCCTCATGGAATTTACATGTTAGTGGGTGGAGATGGATGATTATCGTAGAGCAATATTCATCATGAATACTTTTTCAGGTCATTAACTATAGACTTATTGTTTCATTTTCAAAAGCCTGCATACTATTACTTAGTATGTATATGTAAAACATCGTTTGAGTTGTCTGAAATATTTGCTGTCACTCTCTAATAGGTCCATATCTACAGGGCCCCTCTGGGAGGCCTTTCCTTTGAAAGGAGATGACTTCACCCCCTACTGACATCAGATATCTCCGTAAGACTTATTTTTGCTGATGGAATGGGAGTGGAAGTTATGCAGGCAATGTCCAAGCAGAATCCTCAAGAGCCACCCCATGGTTCTATGCTTGCTGTTTGATTTTGGCTATATCCTGGCATGTCACAGATGGAAGGTGATCCTTCAGCCTGGATCCTGAAATGAAAAGGCTGTAAAAGAGCTGTATTCTGCTCCTATGAATGGGAATGGGAGCAACATCTCTGTTGATTTCAACTACTAGAATTGCTGTGATAATTTGTTTTGTAGCATAACCTACTGAAAGTTGACTGATATACGATGTAGAAAATATGTTCTGCTGTTTCACTATGGCAAATGTTTAGATTATATCCTTTTTCTCCACTTCAAAATATTTTTATAACCATTCTTAGAGATGGTGATTTTAGGGGGCCGCTTTTAGAAAGATTCTTCCTGTAGTTTCAGACATGTTGAGAGGGAGAAGGACTCTAAGGTTAGTTGAAAGTTTCAGCTCTGCCAGTTCCTTGCTGTGTGGTGTTATTGAAGATTCTTGGCACACACACAAAGATACTTGGCTTCTCTGGCCACTCAGTTTTCCCACTTGCAAAACTGAAATGGGAATAATAATAAAATGATAATAATAATAACAATAACTCTGTCACAAAAAGACTGTGTGGGTTAAATGGGAGACTATACCATTAAAGTAATTTGAAAACAGTTACTATGTCAGTGATTATAGCGTCTTTTCTGAGTTGCACTGCCTAACCTGAGCTTTGTAAATGATGGATGGAATGCCCATGTCTGCTATGTAAGCCTTCTTAGTAAATCAGGATGCTTATGACACTTCAGGGTCGTTGCTCTATCAAGGCAAAGGGCTAGGTTTTCTGAGGAACTTATGAGAGGCTGGTTAATTCCTGTGAGTCATGCTGCTAGTTGACACTAGGGGATTAGTGGCACCTGATTAGGATAATATAGGCAAAGCATTTGGACTTGCTTCAGGGATGGATAACAAGAGGAAGCTGGCTAGATCACTCAATAATTGATCAGTGCTTTTCATGAAGAATTTACAAAAGCACAGCCATTATTTAACTACACTTTCTTTTTATTTTTTTAATTATACTTTAAGTTTTAGGGTACATGTGCACAACCTACAGGTTAGTTACATATGTATACATGTGCCACGTTGGTGTGCTGCACCCAGTAACTCGTCATTTAACATTAGGTATATCTCCAAATGCTATCCCTCCCCCCTCCCCCTTCCCCCCACCCCACAACAGGCCCTGGTGTGTGATGTTCCCCTTCCTGTGTCCATGTGTTCTCATTGTTCAATTCCCACCTATGAGTGAGAACATGCGGTGTGTGGTTTTTTGTCTTTGCGATAGTTCACTGAGAATGATGGTTTCCAGCTTCATCCATGTCCCTACAAAGGACATGAACTCATCACTTTTCATGGCTGCATAGTATTCCATGGTGTATATGTGCCACATTCTCTTAATCCAGTCTATCATTGTTGGACATTTGGGTTGGTTCCAAGTCTTTGCTATTGTGAATAGTGCCGCAATAAACATACGTGTGCATGTGTCTTTATAGCAGCATGATTTATAATCCTTTGGGTATATACCCAGTAATGGGCTGGCTGGGTCAAATGGTATTTCTAGTTCTAGATCCCTGAGGAATCACCACTTTCTAATTAGAAACAATAAAGTACTCCAGATATAAAAAAGTATTAAGGAAAAAAAGTCAACGAAGGATAAAAGGTTCTGCTTTTCACTAAATGTAAGTTATGTTATTGCCAAGTTTTTAAGGAAGCATTTTGTCTCTTATATAAGTGGATAAAATTAATTGGCATGATTGACATACGTTGTATCAGTTTTTAGGGGAAAGATGTGAAAGACCACATTACCACAAGCTTTTGCCCATGCGTGTGTCTGGATAGTTGTGGGGCTGGGCGGGGGGCAACATCAATGTATAGAACATCCAACGATTTCTGCTATTTTTTCAGTCTCTCATTCTGTATTCCAAAAAAAGGGTAGCAATTGGAATGTATTCAGCTAATGCCTTATAAACATGAGTTCTACATCAACAACAACAAAAAATTCTATCCCTTGGTTTGATATATCTGTAAGGTTACTATAGTTTACAATAATCTATTCTATATTTCAAAATTGCTAGAAGAGAATAGTTTGCTTTTAGCATAAAGAAAAGACAAATATATAAGGTGAAGGATATCACATTTACACTGATTTGATCTTTACAAATTCTATGAATACATTAAATTACCACATGTATCCTGAAAATAGGTACATCTTGGTAAGTCTCAATAAAAATAAAATACATCAAAAAACAAGAAAGTTGTCTATCTCTCACTCTCTCTCACTCTGTGTGTGTGTGTGTGTGTGTGTGTGTGTGTGATGGTTCATGCCACTGTGGCAATTTTTTTTTCCAGATTACTTTGCTTTCCTTCAAAAATTATTGAAGAAAATTTAGTTTTTTTTCTAGTTTGTCTCAGAAATAATGGCAGATTCACACCTGACTTTCTAAATCCCCATCATACTGTTTATTGATGAAAGGCAGAAAATTGATGGTCAGAGGAAAGAGATCTCAGAAGAGTAGTGAGGAATGTATTTTTTATCTTATCCAGATAAATGTGCAAAACTTCTTGTGTTTACAGAGAAAGCAGAGGCTCATCATTGAAATGAACCACTTGCGTATGTAAGCCTTTGTCGGGGGGGTCTTGAGGACACATGGTATGGAGGATGAGCAGTGTGATGGCCCAAAGTGAACTGTCAGATTATGCCTTTAGCATCTGCCCCCTGTCCTGCTGACCAGTTGAGAAGTGGTCTTCGTGCAAGAGGAGAGAGGCTTTATTTAATAAATGTCTCTTTACTCTCTACTTTTCTGTCAAAGAAAATTAGTCCCTTTGCCCCAAGTCAGCATGTACTTTCATGCCCTCTTATCTTGGCCAACGCAGATATCTCTGACTGCTTTCTACCCACTGCCTCAAGATGCATACCTTCATTCTCTCTTTAAAACGTTGTCCATCTCTTGAGAGCATATTCATCCCTTGAGGCCCCATCCAATGCTGTCATGTCAGCGAATCTTTCTCCTAGTTTAACATGAGACAAAACAGTGGTCCACAAATTCTGTTGATTATACACCTCATCTATCAAAAAACTTCGAGAAAGTCTCCCAGGAGATGCATATTTATTTACTTCAAATCATGTGCAACAACAATTATTTATGGGTTAAAAAATATTAAATTGCTAATGCTCAACATTTTGGCCTATGAAAATGGCCATTTCATATAGTTCAACCTAATATGCTATAATGATGTCCAGAAATACTAGTGAAAAGGGATGATATAAAAATTAAATAGATGATGTATTTAAAATTATGTCATTTCACTTTATTTTTCCCAGCACAGAGAACCTTTTTCTTCACTGAAGCATGTTATTAATAATGTTCTGCATACTTAGATGTTAAATGTCTTTCTAATTATAATGGCTTTATACTCTCGTTAGCTAATATCTCAAGTCTCACTATACACTTGAAGCAAGATTTATCTTTAAGAACAGTGGCTCTTAAAATCATATTTCGAGTAACTGTGCTATTTCTCATCAGTCCCTTTTGGCGCTGTTATTACTATGTTCAAGCTGCGGGATTTTTTGCAGGATTTTTTTAGACCATTTATCCATATTGTGGTAAAATAAATAAAATTACAGGTAATCTGTTCCTCCTTTTTATTAAGGGCACATAAAGTGCAATACATTGGAATAAAGGGTAAGCAAATAAGCAAATACAATTTTTAAGTTCTCTGCATTAAAAAACTGTTACCTGTCTCTACAGCATATGTTACCATTTGACATACAAACCAAGTCAAGACCTCAAAGTCAATCTGCATATTAAACGTGTAGAATTTAATTTACTTTTCATTTTCATGCTAAAATAAAGAGAAAAATATTTCTGCCATTTGTATTTTTAAAAATGTTAATATATATTTTGTTTAACCTCAAATGGCCAAAATAGTATTTTTAAGCTTTTTATTGAAGTATAATTGATGAATACAAATTGTGTATATTCAAGTTGTACACCATATTGTTTTAATGTATATATACACTGTGAAATAATCACCACAACCAAGCTAATTGGAATATCCATCACTTCACATAGTTATCCTCTCTGTGTGTGGTGAGAATACTTGAGATTTACTCTTCTAGTAAATTTCAAGTGTATACACAAGACGTTGTTAACTATAGTCACCTATGCTATACATTAGGTCTCCAAAATGTATATGTATTATAATTGCAAGTTTGTGCCCTTTGGCCAACCTCTCCCTATGTACCCCAGCCTCCGATCCACAGCCACCATTCTACTTTCTGCATCTATAATTTCAACTTTTATACATTCTACATACAAGTGAGATAATGCAGCATTTGTCTTTCTGCATCTGGCTTCTTTCACTTAGCATAGTGTCCTCTAGGTTCATCTGTGTTCAAAGTTGTCACAATTGGCAAGGTCTCCTAATTTTTTAAAAACCAAATAATATTCTATTGCATATGTGCTTGTGAGTATGTGTGCATGTTTGTGTGTGTGTATATATATACACATATATATATACACACACACATCACATTTTTGTTAACCATAGTTTTATCAGTAGATATTTATGTTATTTCCATATCTTGGCTATTGTGAATAATGCTGCAATAATATGGAAATGCAGAAATCTCTTCCACATACTGATTCAATTCCTTATAGACATGTATCCTGAAATGGGATTACTAGATCATCTGGTAGTTCTATTTTTAACTGTTTGAGGAACTTCCATACTGTTTTTCCACAAACAGCTGTACCAATTTACATTCCTACCAACAATGTATAAGGGTACTCTTTTTTCCACATTCTTGCCAGCACTTGCTATCTTTTTATTTTTTGACACAGTCACCCTAACAGGTATGAGGTGATAGCTCATTGTGGTTTTGATTTACATCTCCCTAATGATTAATTATATTGGCCATTTTTAATAATATATTGAATACCTGATGGCCATTTGTATGTTTCTTTAAAGAAATATCAGGTCATTTGCCCATTTTTAGATCATGTGGTCTACTGATGTTGAGTTTTGCGAATTTCTTACATGTTTTTTATATTAACCCCTTATTAGAGATACAGTTTGCAAATATTTTCTCCCATTCAATGGGTTGCCTTTTCGTTTTGTTCATTGTTTTCACTGTTGCGCAGAAACTTTTTTAGTTTGAGGTCATCCCACTTGTTTATTTTTGCTTTTGTTGCCTGTGTTTTGATGTTATATCCAAAAAATCATTGTCAAGACAAATGTTATAGAGATTTTCCCCTAGGTTTCCTTTAGGCATTTTACAGTCTTAAGTCTTATATTTAAGTCTTTCATCCCTTTTAAATTGATTATTGTGAAGGGAGTAAAACAAGGATACCATTCTTTTTTCTTTTTTTTTTTTTTTTGCATGTGGATATCCCATTTCTTTAACATAATTTATTGAAAAAACTATCCTCATCCCATTGTGTACTCTTGGTGCCCTTGTCAAAGATTAGTGGTCATATATGCATAGATTTATTTCTGAGCTTTCTATCCTGTTTCTTTGGTCTATGTGTCTGTCTTTATGCCAACACCATACTGTTTTGCTTAACATAGTTTTGTAATACAATTTGAAATCAGGGAGTATGATGCCTCTAGCTTTGTTCTTCTTTCTCACAACAACTTTACCTATTCCAGGGTTTTTTGTTTTCCATATTAATCTTAGAGTTGTTTTTTCTTTTTCTGTAAGAAGAAATGCCATTGGAATTTTAAAAAGCATTGCATTGAATCTGTAGACCACTTTGGGTAGTATAAATATTTTGACAATTTTAATTTTTTCCAATCATGAACATGGAATGCATTTTCATTTATTTGTATCATCTTAAATTTGTTCAATCAATGTTTTATAGTTTTAAGTACACAGATCTTTTACCATCTTGGTTAAATTTGTTCCTAAATACTTTTTTTGTTTTACTGTAAATTGGATTGTTTTCCTAACTTCTTTTTCAGACAGTTTGTTGTTAATGTATAGAAACACTACTGATTTTCGTATGTTGATTTTGTATCCTGAAACGTTACTGAATTTGTTTATTTTGTTATGATATTTCATGGAGTCTTCAGAGTTTTCTCTATATAAGATAATGTCATCTGCGAACAGAGACAATTTAACTTTTTTCTTTCAGATTTCGATGCTTTTTATTTCTTTTTTTTGTCTAATTGCTCTAGCTAGGACCTCCAGTACTATTTGAATAGAAGTAGTGAGAATGGGCATCCTTATCTAATTCCTAATCTTAGAGGAAAAATTTTCATCTTTTCACCAGTAAGATGTGTCAAATATCGATGTGTCAAATATGGCCTTTATTTGGGTGAGATACATTTCTTCTATACTTACTATGTTGAGAGTTATAGTCATAAGAGAAATTTGAGGTTTGTCAAATGCCTTTTCTTCATCTATTGATATGATCATGACTTCATTCTGTTCATGTGATGTATCACATTTATTTATTTGTGTATGTTAAACCATCCTTACATCCAAGTGATAAACTCCACTTTTTATGATTCTTTTAATGTGCTGCTGAATTCAGTTTGCTAGTATTTAATGTAGTATTTTTTGCATCTACATTCATCAAGGAAATTGATCTCTAATTTTCTTGTCTCATAGTATTCTTCTCTGGTTTTGGTATCAGGGTATTGCTGATCTCATAAGTTTGGAATGTTCTCCCCTCTTACATTTTTGGGAAGAGCTTGAGGAGGATTTGTATGGATTCTTCTTTAAATGTTTGGTAGAATTCACTAGTTACATCATCAAGTCCTGAACTTTGCTTTAATGGAACATTTTTATTTAATTACTGATTCAATCTCCTTAGCCATTATTAGTTTGTTCAGATTTTTTATTTCTTCATGATTCAATCTTGGTAGGTTGTATGTGTCTTGGAAGTTATCATTTTTTTCTACGTTAGCCAATTTGCTGGCATATAATTGTTAATAGTAATCTCTTGGGATTCTTTGTATTTTTTTTTTTTTTTTTTTTGAGATGGAGTCTTGCTCTCGCCCAGGCTGGAGTGCATTGGTGCTACATTGGCTCACTGCAAGCTCCGCCTCCCGGGTTCATGCCGTTCTCCTGCCCCAGCCTCCCAAGTAGCTGGGACTACAGGCGCCCACCACCACACCCAGCTAATTTTTTTTGTATTTTAGTAGAGACAGGGTTTCACCACGTTAGCCAGGATGTTCTCGATCTCCTGACCTCGTGATCCGCCCGCCTCGGCCTCCCAAAGTGCTGGGATTGGGATTCTTTGTATTTTTATGGTGTCAGTTGTAACGTCTCTTCTTTCATTTCATATTTTATTTAATTTTCTTTACTCTTTTTTTATTAGTCTAGCTGAAGATTTGTCAATTTTATCTTTTCAAAAATCCCACCGTTTTGTTATTTTTTCCATAATTTTTATAGTATATGTTTCGTTTATTTCTTCTTTAATCTTTGTTATTTCTCTCCTACTACTAACTCTGGGCTTGGTTTGTTCTTTTTATTCTCGTTACTTGTGGTGTAACATTAGGTTGTTTATTCAAGATCTTTCTTCTTCTTTAATGTAGGCATGTATCACTATAAAATTCTTTCTTAGAACTGCTTTTGCTACTTCTGTAAGTTTTGATACATTGTTGTTTCCATTATCATTTGTATTCAATTTCTTCTTTGACTCATTGATGTTTTAGGAGCATGTCGTTTAATTTTCTTGTACTTGTAAAATTTCCAGTTTTCCTCCTGTTGTTGATACAATCGTGGTTGGATAAAATAGTTGATACCATTTTAATCTCCTGACATTTGTTAAGACTTGTTTTGTGGCCTGATATATGATCTCTCCTAGAAAATGTTCTGTGTGTGCTTGAGAAGAATGTGTTTTCTACTGCTGTTGGATAGAACATTCTGTATATATATTTTAGGTGTATTTGGACTAAAGTGTATTTCAATGTTTTCTTATTGATTTTTTTGTCTGGATGACCTATTCATTGTTGAAAGTAGGGTATTCAGGTTCTCTACTATTATTGTGTTGCCACCTGTTTCTCTCTTCAGATCTATTAATATTTGCTTTATATATTTAGGTGCTCCAATGTTAGGTGCATATGTTTTTATAATTATTATATCCTCTTGGTGAATAGACCTTTGTATCATGTAAATCTCATTTTACAGTTTTTGACTTAACGTATATTTTTTAACAGTATAGATAATCAGCTCTTTCTTGGTTTCCATTTGCATGGAGTATATTTTTATATATTTTCACTATCAGTCTATGAATGCTCTTTTTGCAGAAGTGAGTATCTCATAGGCAGCATATACTTGGTTCCTATATTTTTTATTTTTAAAATTTAAAATTTTATTTTTTATTTTTATTCATCCACGCTCTATGTCTTCTGTTTAGAGATTTTAATCTATTTACATTCAAAGTAAATAATAGGTAAGGTATACTTCAAGGTATACTATATTATTAAAAGGTAAGGATTTACTGTTGCCATTTTGTTAGTTATTTTCTGGCTGTTTTGTAGATCCTTTGTCCTTTTGTTCCTTTCTTGTTATCTTCTTATGTGATTTGATGATTTTATGTAGCAATGTGCTTTGATTTCTTTCTTTTCTTCTCCTACATAGCTACTATAGATTTTTGCTTTGTGGTTACAGGCTTACATAAAACATAACAGTCTATTTTAAGCTAGTAACAACTTAACTTTAATTGCATATAAAACCTCTACACTTTTAATTTCCCCTTCCATATACAATGTAAAATGATGTCAGTTGTGACATCAAAATCACAATTTACATCTTTTTACACTGTATATTCTTTAACAAATTATTGTAGTTACACTTATTTTTAATAGTTTTATCTTTTAACTTTTATACCACAGATACAGATGATTTACACACCACCATTATGATATTATTCTGAATTTGATCTGAATTTGGCTATATACTTATTTTCTTCTTAAAGCCAGTGGAATGTATCACACACTCCACTATGACAACTACTAATTTAATAGAAGTTATAAGCTTTATAGTCAGAAAGATCTGAGTTCAAAGCTACATACTCACCGGTTTGATAACTTGATGGGCTTTGATTTTCTGGGTTTCAATTTCCTCTTCAGCAAACTAGAGAGACTAAATGTTCAGTAGAGATACTATGTGAACAGTAGAACCTTTTTGGGCATCTGTTCAATTCACAGCCTCTAATACAACTGTGTTCCCTGCCCTCCAAAGAGGGAGAATTGTTTGTGCTTCATGAGCTTTTCTCCCTGGCCAGAACTTAGTAAATAGGGATGATCCCTGGCCCATGCTGGGCTAACTAGATTCTTTTTCCCTGGAATTTAGCATTGGGACATTGCATTGAGAAACCATGTAGTTGGGTGTGGTGCCTAACTGAGATTTGGGTCTGTATTGTGACTGAGCTAAGAGGTCATTTACCTGCCATGTGTGCAGAGAAATAGAAAAAGCAGTTTTGCAGAGTGCAATCCATGAAGCAGACACCCAGAGCATGGCAGGGGCAAGAGTTACAGTTGAATGAGCTCTCTAAGCCAACTTGAAGGACAATTCTGTGGCTCCATTACCTAAACACTTGGCTGCTTAGCTTTTCAAGGGAAAATGATAATTTCTCTAAATGGACTTACTAGGCAACTGTCAGAAATGAAAGACTGAAAAGGTTTCATGGAAAGAGGCATAAAGAACAAAATGGTATTTTGGGTCTGTCCAAATTCTCTTCATAAGGTACTTTCTCTGCAAGACTGTAATTACAGCAGGGTTTACCCTGAGTTGCAGTGAGTCATTTAAAAAGCAATTATTGCCAGCAGCCCTTGTTCTTTGGCTGAGAGTTGAATGGGAAATTTAATAGTATTATGAGAATTTTCCCCTTCCAAACTAATTCTAAGAAATGATATAAATTGTGTGTGTGTTTATTTTTTTAAGACAAGCTTATCTTAATTGAGTTTTTCATAATTATGTTCCACTGGTTACATATGAAATGGAAAGAGAGGGGCGGTGTAGGGAAGTGAGCACTTGAGTTTCTAAATTATTTCTTTCTCTGTGCTTCATTTCAGGCCTTTTCTTGCATCATTCAAGGTACATTGTAGCACTCAGGACTGGGCGTTGCACAGAGTGGTTGCATAAGCTTGATTACTGATTAGTACCAAGATAGTTTAGAATAATGACCAGAGAGCATTGTGGGAATAAATGTTCCTGGCTCTGACTACAGATACGCATGGGAATCTCTCATCCTATTAGTAACATCTGAGTACATTGCTGAGGGTATCAATGAGAACACCATTTATTGATCATGAACTATGCACAATAATAATATTGAGAGTATTGCTTATATTACTCAGTTAACGCTGACAACATTCCTAGTATCCGGCTAATCTTAAAGGTGAAGAAAATTAGGCTGGGGGATAGTTAAGCTGTTCAAAGCCACACAATTAGTAAATGATAATGGGTGTCCACCCTGGGCCTTGCCTGCTATGAAGCCAGGATCTCGGCCACTCTGCCTTGCTGCCTTTTAGCTATATAGTATTTATTGAATGAACATTTATAATACCTGTGATAAAAGGAAAACTTCAGCCGAATTAAATTTAAAGGAGTTTAATTGAGCAATGGATGATTCACGAATTGGGCAGCCCCCCAGAGTCACAGCCAATTCGCAGAGACTCCAACACAGCAACATGGTGGTAGAATATTTATAGACAAAAGAATGGCCAGGCACAGTGGCTCATGCCTGTAATCCCAGCATTTTGGGAGGCTGAGGTGGGTGGATCACCTGAGGTCAGGAGTTTGAAACCACCCTGACCAACATGGTGAAACCCCGTCTCTACTAAAAATACAAAATTAACCGAGTGTGGTGGTGCATGCCTGTAATCCCAGCTACCTGAGGGGTCAAGGCAGAAGAATCGCTTGAACCCGAGAGGCGGAGATTGCAGTGAACTGAGACTGTGCCATTGCACTCCAGCCTGGGCTACAAGAGCGAAACTCCGTCTCAAAAAAAAAAAAAAAAAAAAAAAAAAGACAAAGGAAATGAGGTACATAAGTTGGAAGTGAGGTACAGAACAGCAGGATTGGTTACAGCTCAGCTTTTGCCTTATTTGAACAGTCTGAACACTCAGCAGTGTATGAATGATTGAAGTATGGCCTCTCAGCTATTGTTACAGGTGCATACTCCTAAATTAGGTTTTTGATCTTGTCTACCTATTGAGCTAGGTTGCAGATTGTCCACAAGAATTCAAATATAGAAGTATGGAGTCCTTCTCAGGCCATATTTAGTTCACTTTAACACCTGATTGAGTCATACTGTTTGTGAGGACAATAAATGTTTAAATTGGAAGGCTGTTAATAATGATTTATATAAATTCTGCCTTTTATAGTGATTCCTTCTTAATTAAAAGTGTTGAATGACTTACCAATTTGGGTTAAATTTGTATAATTGTTAAAGAAATTCAGTTACATTACATGAATGTTCAATGACTCCACGGAAAAGATAACAGTACCTTTCAGGACTTCTTCATATAGAAGTGAAAGAGACCCATTTTTAACCAGCTTAATGACAAAGGGAATTAACTGGAAAGATACTAGTTTGGTTTGTATAATTGTATTGGGAGCCACAAGAACCAATAAAGTTCTGAGGACATCAGAGACCAAAACTGAGAACTCTATGTTGGGCTCACCTTTTCTCTTCCCCCTTGATTTCGTCTTCCTCAAACAGGTACACTGGCCACCAAATGGTTTAAGGATTTATGTTTGAAGCTGCAAGACTCTTGAGAACAGAGGAGACCATCCCTCAATGGTTGTAGCAGAAAAGTTCCAAATACACATACAGGCTGACCCTGAAACATCCTCAGGAGACAGAATAATTTTAGAGACCTAAATGTGGATTTGCCCATATTAGTGGTAGCCAAAGGAGATTATTTCCAATTACCAGAAGAAAGGAGTCTTGTGTACTGTTTACAATCAAGTCTTTAATTTTCTAGAATACTTACAAAAATTTTTTAGCATATAAAAATTGAAAAAAATACTCCTTCCCAATATAACAGCTACCCATTGTAATTACTGCTTCTAAAATTATGTCCAGATGTTATTTCTTCCTCAAATCCAGGGTTTTAAAATACTATGGCTTCCTCTCTCTGAGATCTAGTTGGGGCATAAAAAGATTCTGTATACCTTCAGCTAATGATAAATATGACTATCTGTTTTCTCTAATAAGCATTCCTGAGGTAAAATATTAATCAACATAATTGTCTCATGGAAAAAGGGAGGAAGAGGAAGTAATATTCAGTGGCCACTGGCCAGATATACAATACTCCAATGGATAGGGATAGAAATGTACATCCATTCATTGTCTTGCTTGTTAGTAATAGACTGAGATCCTTTTTCAACTGATATGATTGCCACAGAATCTACCTACTGGGTGAATTCACTTACCTGGCATCATCCTGGGCCATTCATAAAAGGTGTTGTACAGTGAGAAGAAATCCCATTCTATGGTTGAATCTTTGCTGAATATGCTTGAATGAGCCTGAGGACAGTCTTAGGGAATGTGCCATCCAAACCTCTTTTTTTGATACTTGGTGTTTATCTAGCCTTAAGTATTCTTTAAAATACTAGTCTGGAAGTCTGATGCAAGAATATATGTCTGGTCATTATCTTTGAATTAGTACCATACCCCTTTGATTGCTTATCAATAGGCCTGACATTTTAACCATCAGATTAATGGCTTCTGTTTTGACTCCTACCTCAGAGTAAAGTGAAAGAAAGGATAGGATGATAAGTTAAAGCTAATTCCCTTTCCTGCCCACCACTGCATCCAAGTTGCTTAGGCCATAGGGAATGATTACCTTGGGTAGGCAGGGAAGAATCTAATCTTCTTTCACTTTTCTCACTGCCCTGTTTTTGCTTATACTAACTTTATGACGGGGTAAAATAATTAGTTTTCCAATTCTACAGAGGACTTTCCTGCCTTAACCTTTCCAGTTTAGCATTGCTGAGGCTGTGTAGAAAGAATTTTTTATGTAGAGGTGCATACAGATTTCTCTGTGATTTCAGGTAAATCAATTTGTCTTTTTGTTGTAGAAATTTACTGAAGAATGCAGAACAGAGCCTACAGTCCAATATCATCACATTTTTCTACTAAGTCACTGATATTCTGGTTTTGTTGGGCACATGGTTGAAGTTTCAAGATACCACAAGAAACCCGTAACCCAATGCTGTTCTACTTTTCAACAAAATACTTCCTAGCTGAGGATGATGAGGGGAGTGGAGAGTGATTAATGAGGATTTCCCTATCTCATCTTGACAAAACCCAGTCCCACATTTCGGTTTTCAAAATTGCTGTCCCCACTTCTGGTATCAATTCCAATTGCTAGTCAGGGTTCTTTGAGTTTGGAGTGTCAAAATCTCAACCTGATCTAACTTAAGCAAACAAACAAATAAACAAAAACTCTCTTACATTATACATATTAACTAGAGAAATCCAGTTATATCTGAGACAGGAATAAATGACTTGATGTTGCTAGATATCTTTCTGTCTACTTCTCATCACCATTTTTCTCTCAAAATCATCTTTATTCTCATGTGTTTATCCATGTGACAGTAAATGTGCTATCATGTTGAGTCATATTCTTATAATTTACTACATGCAGGAGTTAAAAAAAACTCTTTGTTCTTAGTTCCAGCAGAAAATGCTTAGAGAGGGCTTCCAGTTTGTATGGTTTGGGTTATGTGGACATTCCTAAATTACTTGTGTTACCAACGGATGCTTTACTCTGATGGGCCGGGTCTCAGTCACAGACTCATTCTTGCAATCAGAGTGGTGAGGTCTGTAAACAGAATATGTAGAAGAAGAGCATTAGGCAAATAAAGATAATAGTTGAAATAATTATGATGCACTCTGTTGTTATGATGCAATCATGTAAGTGCTGCCTTAGGAGCACAAAGAAGAGAGCAGGGAAAAACTTAGTCTCTTGCTTCTTATCTAGACCAGAAATGCTTGAGGTCAGAGACTGGGTCACATTTGCCTTTGTGTTCACATAACTTATCACAGAGAGTACCTTATCGTAGATATTTTAAAAATTAATACATGTGAAGAGAAGCTGGCAGGAAGGAAGCAAGGAATGAGAGTCCACTCTGGAAACTGTTTAGATTTCCCCTAGGAAACTTTATCCTGGCACAGGGGATAAATGGATGGACTCAAATTATTGGTCAGTAGAATCTGCAGTGGGATAAGGAAAAGGAAGCAAACCATCCATTTCAAATCATAGAGTTTTAATAATTTCCCTTAATGCCAGATATGCTCACAACTGCTTTTCAGCTCCCAGTGAGACTGTGGCATGCCATACATAAAATCCTTTCTGAAATCTTCTTATAGTGCACTTGTGGTTTGACAAGCACTAAGCTTATCTTTGTCATGGTTTCTGCTTGTGTCAAAGCAATTTAAAAGTTGAAGAGCAATTTGGCAACTTGTTCATACCTCCAGTGAGTGGCTCTACCCCATTATTTACAATTTCTCCAAATTTTAAGACATGGTGCTTGGATAGATGTTGGAACAGGTAAAGTTGTGACCATGGTAGAGATTAAGCAGAATTACTTCAGACATTTGTGAAATAAGCCAGGAATTATTTATAAACAAGTCATTAATTAGTAAGTATAAAAATGAGACTACCATTTTTGTCATGGAAGAAATTAATCTTGCTTCTAATGGATAACAACTAAAGAGTGATGAAGGGAAGTAGCTTGCCTTATACATGCATAGCTACATTTATTCCTTTATTCAAATCCATTCAATGATACTTCCAACATATATGATTCTTTTTTCCAACGAGAATAAATGTAACCTCTTTTATAACAGGGAACATGGGCTTCCATCAGTGTATCATTGATACCTGTCAGGTATCAAAAGAAAAGAGATAAAAATCAAAATGATTTTTAAATAAAGGTGAAGAGTCAGTAGATAAATGAATTTAACATAAAATATGGTGCTATAAATACAGAGAGGAATAAAACCAATTTCCTGCTCTCAAGAATTTGTTCTAGAGAGAGTGAGTAAACAGCTGTCCACAGTTCAGTGGGCTGGGGATTGAGGGTTTTGGTTAGAGGTGTACAGGGTGCTGTGGTTGCACAGAGAAGCAAACCTTTGCATCTGCATGGGGGATTGGTGAAGGAATTTCTCATAAAGGAAATGACATTTGAGGGATTTCAAAGCAATACCTTTCACATAGTAAATATTTAATAAATATTTGTTGACTAAATAAGCAAGCATTGAAAGATGAATATAAGCTTGTCAGAAACAGAAATGGAGAAATAAATAGCAATTTAGATGTAGGGGAATGGAATGTGCAAAGACTTAGAGGCATAAAAGTACCTGGCCTGATGGGAAAAGAGCGACCCTGAAAGTTCCCACCTGGAAGCAGCAGTGACCTTCCCACTGCCAAATCTGAAGGGCATGTTTCTGTGCCCTTCCTGGGCCTTCAGAGCCTGTCGACCACCCCTCTACCACCAAACTTTTACTTCCATTGGCTTCTACCATTGCATGTCCTCTGCACTTCACTCTTACTGTCTTGGTAACTGTCACTTCTCCAAGAGATCCCCATTCTCTCTTCTTCCTGTAACTATTAGTGTTCCTTAGGACTTTGTTTTCCTAACACACATTCCGTGGATAATTTCAGCCACTTCTTTGGCTTTAAGCGTCATCTCAATACAGATAAATCTGAGATGTATGTTTCTAAATCAGAGCCCTTTTCCAATTGTTAGACATTTAAATCCATTTACCTATTAATAATTTACTTATTTATTGTTAAAAATATTTAAATGATGTTGACCGCTTACTTCATGACAGATATTAGGGAGACATTGATAACAGTTCATAGTGATAATTGACTCCAAAGAAGTACATAAGATTGCTCAGTAAGAGCATGTGGGGAGAGAGAAGAGTAGGGAAAAGAACAGAAGAGAGAGGAGAGGAGAGGACTTACAGCAAAAACCAGAGATATGATCAAAGCAGCCAGATGATAAGCTGCAGGCAATTAAGTCTCAGGGCAATCAGAGATAGAAAGAAAACATGAAAGTGTGGTTCATACAACCAAAACAGAAGTGGTATTTCAATAATTAGGGAGATTGAGAATACATACTTTCACTTGTGAAATGAGGGAACACACCAGGTTCTGTTCAGTTGAGAAAAGAGTGGAAGGTAGGTGAAGCCCAAAAACCTAGCTTGCATTTAAAGAAGGCTGATGGATGGGGGAGTGAGCTACAGTGATACATGGAAGGACAAGGGCATGGTTGTCCTCTGACACCCAGACACATGATGGCTGCCCATGTGGACTTGTGTTTCTCCCTTCCCTCTTCCCAGAGAATTGCCTGCTAACATCAGAACTCTGAGAGGTATCCGGGGTTTCCCACTCTCCCTTGCAAACAAGAAGTCACCAGGGGAACCCCATAGGGAGGCAGCATTACATAATTAAGGCTGAGGCAGAGGAAAAAGATTTTTACTAGGGTTCAAGTCCTGGCCATGCCACTCACCAACGCTGTGGCCTTGGGCAACGGCTTGACCCTGTCTGAGTCTCGGTCTCTCTTCATCTGAAACCAAAGAGAAAGACATCTATTTTGAAGTGCAGGGGTAATTATTACTGCTAAATGGTAGGCAGTAAGCCAAGTGATAGGCAGTTAATTGGATGTTACTATTACTTTTCTTTCCACTTCTTTATTTCTTCCAGCACCACTGCTACTACTGATTTTGGACTCATCTTAGGTTCAGAAAGGTCAAGTGATACAGAGAACTTTACACTGCCAGTTGAGAGCAGACCAGAGACCAGAAGGTTGCTCTGTCAACTTGAGATGCAGTTGAGTACCATTTTTCCCCAGTGCAAATGGTGGCCCGTAGTAGGGTCAGGAGGATGACACCACATCAGAACATCCTGGCTGCTCTGGGGAAGGGGACACCCCACCTCCATGGACTAGGGCAGCACTCACTGCTTTCCAACTTGCTTCTGGGCTCTTTCCAAAAGAGGTTGCTAAGATATAGTGCTTGAAATTCATAGCAGGTAGGATATTAGCTGTCTTATTTGGAGCTTCAGGAGTTTTACATTTTCCGTATAGCATCTAATCCATTATTAAAACAAACAAGTGTATTGACCATTCTGCATGCACTTTCTCAAGTGGCAGATGAATCTTGGTTATCTATTTCCTTCACCATTACTAATGCAGCCACATGGACCCTGGAAGAAATTGAATCTTTTTTTGTGAAAGTCTTATTTGCTCCCTTGCTCCTGCCCTCCACCACCTCCCCCAAGGGACAGATGCTCCAGTGCTCAGCAGTAGCTCTGGAGAAGGGAAGGTGGTGGCAGCTCATCCTCATCTGAAACTCATCTTCATCTGTTCCAGGGTCGTCTTCAGCCATGACATTGTCCTTATCATGACCAATGCATGGGAGAGTATTTTTGATGGCTTTTTGTAAAGACAAAGCAAAGCAAAGTGACAATGCACTTAATAATGTTGTCTCACTTGAAGTAACTCAGTGAACTATGCTGAGATGGCTTTTGAGCTTAAGCCTGAATCTTCATTGCTGGAGAGAAAAAAAGAAAAAAAACTTAAGAGGATGGTGGGCTCCAGGACTCAGGAGGTGTGCTGAGATGTAGCACTGAGCTAGAGTAATGTCTAAAAATGACTAGATTTTTTCCTTGTCCTTCTCCCTGTACCCCCTCTGTTTCTCCTTCCATCTACCCTTCTTTTCCTCTTCCTTTCCTTCTGTTTTGCCTCCCTGTGACATCATCATCAACATCACTGTCACCATCATCATCATCATCATCTTCTTCTTCATGATGATCTTTATCATCAGAAAAAGCATACACTGGGCATCTGCTCTAATAATATATTCATTATGTGTCTCTCTCTACTAGTTTTGTAAGTTCCTTGAGGACAGAGGGCAAAACTCTCTCATCATCTGTATATTCCTTGCACACATGACAGAAATTGAATGAATATGTTAAGTAAATTAACAAATGGACTTTTGAAAGTCAGCAAGATTAAAACAATTAGGATAACTGAATTAATCTTTGTAAGCTGATCTTTGTGTTGGGGCCTGATTATATCCCCATGGAGAAGCAGCCTCTGTTTAGGGCAACACAGATAGACATTAGAGTGAGGATGTTATTCCCTCAAATCTAGCTTTTCCTCCACTGCTGCTCTGACTTGGGATAAATTGTCTTGCTCTCTTTTAAAATATGGCACTGATGAGATGATTGCGTAAAGTAATCAGTTTCTGGCATGTAGTGGTTTTCGCATCCAAACGATTACTTTTTGCAGGGCATAATGATAAGTTTCATTTGACAGTTATGCCTTTCATTTTCTCTGCAGGTGCCACCGGAAACTTCAGGTTTGAAACTCACGATTCATTGGCCTGTCTCTATTGCTACTCCATTACTTGCCAGTGTGCACTTTCATCTCATTTTAATAGGTGTATTATAGCTATAGTGTTTACTATAAGCAGCTTCATATTGCTTTTAAGAGTGGGCATTGGAGGAAATAATATGTGTGAATATAAGTGCTCATGATTGTTAGTGAAATCTCCATTATTAATCCCCATTTTAATGTGAGTATTATGTAATCCGAGCAAAGCCAGAATGCCACCATCATTTCATCATTTCAGTGAAGGGAAGAGTTAGCTGGGAATAGGAGTTCATGGTTGTGGTGATTTCCTTCTTGCTATCAGCTGATAGGCAGCAGGTTTGACAAAGTCCACAGCATGCACTGGGAAACATGACTCTAGCCCTTTGCAGTAAGTCTCGGATGGCAAGACTACATCTTTAGCCAAGTTGGACATTGATTGGATTCTCCCCTATGGTTTTTCCAGTTCTGATTTCTTCTAGTGGCTGCTTACCATGCCAATTCTAGCTCAGCTTGGCTTTTTGTGTGTTCTGTTCTGACACATAGCAGTGGACTTTGGTGTGGCCCATGAATTTTGGTTTGACTTCCAATATTAGAATTAATAGTTGGCCTCTGGTGTGGACCCTGAAATGCAATATGATTTCATTGCAAAAGTTAATAAATAGTAACCACCAATCTGTGCAGACCAGGCAGGAGCAAGGAATAGGCAGTTGGAACAAATAAATTATCTGGCATGACTCAGTCACATAACCCCCAAATGTCCCAGGGTGCCAGCAGTCATAGCAGCAAGAGCACAGTAGATCACAGGATGCTACTTGCCACAAAAACCAAGGCACCCTGGAAACTTGACGGTGAAAATGGAGGATTGGAAAGCCTGTGATTGAGCCAGACAAAGGCAGTTTCAGGTCAACCCAGGTCATGGGTTGAAAAACAAAAATTGCAATCAGCTACAGAGAAATGAGTTCAGAGACTGAGCCCCATGGACCCTTTGTTAACCACTGCAGGTGGGCCTTGGCTGATGAGCACCCCTTCTTTGGCCAGTCTTTAAGGGACAACACTCTTGTGTTGCTGCCTGGGAGGCAACATGTATGATTTCTGTGTCAGACTATAAAATAAAGAACCTCTGGACTTATTTTGGTGGGTAAGCCTGCAATCATAAAGACTGCCTTCTTTGTTTCTGTTAGTAACACTTTTACTTAAAAGCATATATTTGTGGCCGGGCACGGTGGCTCACGTCTGTAATCCCAGCACTTTGGGAGGCCAAGGCGGGCGGATCACGAGGTCAGGAGATCGAGACCATCTTGGCTAACATGGTGAAACCCCGTCTCTACTAAAAATACAAAAAATTAGCCGGGCGTGGTGGCAGGCACCTGTAGCCCCAGCTACTCGAGAGGCTGAGGCAGGAGAATGGCATGAACCTGGGAGGCGGAGTTTGCAGTGAGCTGAGATTGCACCACTGTATTCCAGCCTGGGTGACACAACAAGACTCTGTCTCAGAAAAAAAAAAAAAAAAAAAGCGTATATTTGTGTGCAAGGAATCCAAGTTGGTAGCATTTCACGTACTTTTTTGACTAGTGCAGACTACACATCACTATACATACAAGGATAACACCAAAATCTCCCTTTGTTCAATAAGTGTCAAGTGTCTCCTCTCTTTCTCTCTCTCACCTCTCTCTGTGCCTTTACATATCAACATAACGAAAGGACTTATTCAGTAATCATATTTCTAATACTGTAAAATATTTAATTTTTGTTTCCTTAAATATTGTCATAATATGACATTGTTTCTCATTAAGGTGGGGATTCCACTTTCTTATGATACTTCACCATTTTAGGTAAGAGTTGTCTTTTGTTTCAATGAGTCCAGGTGAGATGAGAAACAAGCAAGGGATTAGGCTGCCCTGCAGCCTCTAGGAAGTCACTGTGTCCATCCATGATGGTAACTTGGAACCAAATCCAAGCATTGAATGAACTTGTGTCAGGTGACCTTGACCATTGACTCCACCTCTATGACCTTCAGTTTTCACACTGAACAAGCAGAGATCATATTGTCTTCTTAGCAGGTTCAAAGAGGATTAAATAAGATGATATTTATAAAATGCGTAGTGCAACGCTTGGTTCACTGGATATAAAAGGTAATTATTATTTTTAGATTATTGAGATTACTTATGTGTTTGGGCAACAGTGACAAATTATACGTGCCTGGAGGGTAGCATGCTAAACCAGTGCACTACAGTACAAGATAAAGACTAGAATGAGCTGGATTTTTTAAATTGGTTTCCTTTTATTTGTAATATGAGTAGTTTCTATCTTCTGATTTTTCTCTCTCCCTCCCACTTATGTTAGATAAAATGATGCTTAATCTCATGATGATGCAAAAGATTGGTTTCCCTATCCAGGCCAACATGAAGAGAAGACAGCCTGTTTTATGCCAGGCTCACACTAGTCACTTTCACTCATCACACACTTTCCATCTGTCTTAGTCCATTCAGGCTGCTACAATAAAACAACTGAGTGGCTTATAAACAACAGAAATTTCTTTCTCATAGTTCTGGAGGCTGGACGTCCAACAGATGTGGTGTCTGGTGAGGGCTGCTTCCTGGATCATAGATGGTGCCTTTTCACAGTGTCCTCACATGGTGAAAGGAGCAAGACAGCTTTCTGGGGCTTCATTTATAAGGCCACAAACTGCATTGGTGAGGGCTCTACCATCATGACCTAGTCAACTTCCAAAGTCCTCATCTCCTTCAACTTGAGGATTAGGATTCCACTTCTATATTTGGTGTCATGGGAGACAAATATCTAGACCACAGCATTATCATATTATCTATAACACTGTATTACATTTGTTCTGTTATGTGTCTGATGTTCCCTCAGTGTACTTTGAATCTCTCAAGATATGGATCTTTTTCCATTACTTTCTGCATTTCCTGCACCTATACCTACATTTATTCAGGCCAATGATTGAACAAAAATTCAGCATTCAGCTGAAATTTACCTATAGTTTTTGTTTGTTTGTTTATTGTTTTTTGTTTTTGTTTTTGTTTTCCAGTGGGCAGAGTCTATTATGATTGGGCAATACCATATCTTACTAGTTGTTAAATAGTGTAAATACTGATACTGGTTAGGGGTTGAATGGATATACTTTATCCTCACAGTACTCATGAAGTTAATATTATTCAATGTGCATATAAGTGGAAACTGATGCTTAGACAGGATTTATGCAACTTCCACATTCTTTCATAGTGTGGAAGGGGGCCAGAATTTGAAATCTGTTTTGTCTAGTCCAAAGCCCAAATGCTCTCTCTATTTTTTGTTGCCAGCTATGAATCTTTAATTTTTTAAACAATCTGGTATTGAATACTTAGAATATTTTATAATTCAAGTCTTAGTTTAAAACTTTACATCATATAGGCAAGAAAAGCCAGATGGATCTGTGCATAGAGTTAATATCTTACAACCCACAGTCAGGCAAGAGCAAAACATTCAAGGTGATTTCAGGCAAAATGTATCCTAATCTACTAAGTGTAAGGCGTTTATATACAAATAGAAAATCAAACTCAATAATCTAAACAAAATCAACCCTCACCTCCTTTGAAAATCCTGTTCTTAAATATTTGCATGTATACACAATGAAAAACACAAGCTTGATGAATACTTTCTATAGTTTGTTCTAGATTGAATGTTTGCATCACTCCAAAATGCATACGTTGAAGCCCTAACCCCTAGGGTGGCTGTATTTGGTGACTGGCCTTCTAAAGAAGTATTACAGGCTGAGCAATGTGGCAAAACCTCATCTCTACCAAAAATACACAAAATTAGCCAGGCATGATGGCATGCACCTGTAGTCCCAGCTACTTGGGAGGCTGAGGTGGAAGGATTGCTTGAGCCCAGGAGGTGGATGTTGCAGCAAGCCAAGATTCCACCACTTCCCTCAGCCTGGGTGACAGGGTGAGACCTCATCTCAAAAAAAAAAAAAAAAAAGTAATTAACATGAAATAAGGTCATAAGGGTGGGGCCCTGATCCAATAGGATTAGCGTCCTTATTAGAAGAGACACCAGAGAGCTATGTGCCAAGGAAAAGCCATGTGAGAGCATAACAAGGAGGCAACAGTCTGATAGCTCAGAAAAGTCCTCACCAGAAACTGAAACAACTCTGCTGGCACCTTGATCTTGGACTTGCAACCACCACAAGTGTGAGAAAATAGAGTTCTGTTATTGAAGCTACCCAGTCTATAGTATTTTGTTATGGCAGCCAGAGCTGACTAACACACATTCAAAACAGCTTCCAAGGGAAATGTGGTTGAGTTGACCAAATCAACCTTAGTTAACACAGACACTGGCTAAGAATGGGTGGTTATCAGATTACACATGCTCATGCCTTAAAATAAATATTGCAAATCAGCACATATTAATGGGACTCAACTTTGTCCAGTCAGTCCTGTAAGAAGAGAGTATAAAAATTAAGGCTATGTCAGCCTTAATTGAAATTTTCAATATGTTTATGAGTAAATAAGTTATCTTTAGTTCTCATCTTCTTTGTAAAAATCACAGGAGTGGATAAGAAGGCCTCTAAGGTTTTCTTCATGTATGGGACTTTTTGGGGTGCTTGTTCTTCCCCATTTTATAAGGAATTGATATACTCAATACTAACTTTGAAAAGTGTAAAGCAATTTGAATTTCCACCTACCTTCAATAAAGGCAGAAGGTCTGGGGGTGGCATTCAGCATCTATACTTTTTATAGTTCCCCTGGTTATTATAATATGCTGTCAAGGTTCTCAACAGCAACAAAAACTCTCTGCCTCCTAAGAATACTATGTTCTTTCCACTACTAGGCCTTGTTGTGTGCTCCCTCTCTGCTTGCAATAGAGAGTTATTTTTAATCCTCCAAATTTCTTTTTTTACACCTTTACCACATATTTTAGGCAGAATTTGATTTCTCTTCCCTGATCTAAAGAACCAATTCATAGTTCAGAAACAGTACTAGCCTCACAGAGGTTAGAGAACATATTGCATCCCTCTTCCATGCTCGGCCACAGCATAGAACTCTACACACTTCAAGTGTAGCAAATAAATAGTGTACTTGACTGTAGGTAAATTAGTTCAGCTCTCAGAATCTGTTGACTCATCTATAAAGAACTCTTGCAATTCTGACATCACCTAGAAATTCAACATAAATAAATCTTTGTGTCTGAACATAAAAGCATATGATACAAAAACTCCAACCGCACTTTTAGAGAATCGTTCAGTCAAAAAGCTGTTAAAATGCACACACTTTACAACAGAAGAAATTCAAATCTGCCTCGGTTCTGACAGAAAGAGGATGCTGAGGGACACCTGCGTTTAAGTGGTGGCTGTCAGACAAGGCCAGGAGAGCTGTGAGCAGCATGAGCTGTCTACACCCTGACTGCTGGGTGAGAAGTCCACAGCGAAAGAGCTTTGGGTAGAGTTGGGTTGTCTTCATATTATCTTGCCTCATGTCTGGCTCAGTTGCAGTAAAGAACACATACTGTCTATAATTATTTAACTACCCTTTTCTATTCTTAACCACAAACTAAAAGTCAAGTCATTTATGATACAAATATAATGGGATAAACAGGAAATTAGGAACTCTACAAAGCCATTCACATTTACCATAATGAATTCTGCTGATTAAAAAGCCCAAACAGACTCGTTAGTGTATTCTTTATTGTGTCTGCATTTTGAGTTTATGTTAGACTTTCTCCTTTGCTTTCTGGTGATCAAGAAAATCTAGGAGATGTATCTGTGATGATACTGAGGAGGATTTTCTCAACCATAAAATGCCAGGGCTGAAACGAATTGGAGTAAGTATGTGGTACACACCTTTACTTCACAGACAGGTGACTTGGAGCTTTGAGAGAAAACAGTTATTCAAGGTTTTAACCAAAGATTCCTTGACCAGTGCTCTTCTGAGTACAATGGGATCTGTGGAAATTTCTCTTCCATCCTAAGAGGGTCTCTGTCTCGCAACTGTCCCTGAAACTCTTAGAGAAAGAGCGGTCAGCTCTCACTTCCTCGTTTAAGTTCATGATTCTTACATGCTGTCTTCTCTAACCACATCCTCTAAACACAGTTTTAGGCAAGCCAGAACAGTTGCTCACCCTAGGAGAAATGGATAATTGGTGAAGAGTATTACTGCCTGCTACATCCACCATGCAAGAGACTTAAGCTTTCAGAGCCTCAGTAACTTTGTGCAAAAAATGAGAATAATACTGGCCTCAAAAGCTGTGTGTGATGTGTGAATGTTGTCAGGTTGTGTTATCTAACTAAGATTAATGAGGAGAGGGGATTGATTCATTCTAAAGAATTGGCTCACAGGATTATGGAAGCTGGCAAGTCGAAAATTTGCAGAAGAGGCTGAAAGCCTAGAAATTCTGACAAGAGTTGATATTTTTGATGTTGCAGCCTTGAGTTTCAAGGCAATCTGGAGGCAGAATTTCTTCCTCATGGAGGAACCTCAGTCTTTTCTCATAAGGCCTTCGACTCATTGGGTGAGGCCCACCCACATTATTAAAGCAGGGGGTTAATCCACTTTATTCATGTACTGATTTAAATGTTAATTACATCTAAAAATAACTTAGAAGCAACATCTAGTCTGGTGTTTAACCAAACATCTGGACACAAGAGCCTAGCCAAGCTGACACACATGATTAACTATGACACATATTCTTAGCATAGTATGAGCTTCTAGTAAGTGTCAAGTAAATGTTAGGACTTTTTCTTGACTTTCTTTTCAAAGCATTTATTAGTTTCTTTTATCATAGGAGATGCTAATTTTGAAAATTCAAAATTATCAAACAAAAATGGTGCGATATTTCATAATACAAAAATTCTTCTGGGTCATTACGGTTATGTGATAGGCCATTTTCTTAAACACAATTAACTGTATGATTGAGAATTATGTTTAACAAACATTGATTAAATATTCATTACATACTTAGGGTACTAAGGCTATAAATAAGAAGGCAGCATCCAGTGTCATCAGATATCCCCAAATCCAGTGAAGGACTGGAAGCATATTTATCATTAATTGGGGTGAATCTTGTAATAGCATATGTACAAGGCAACACACAAATACTGTGGAGGGAGAAACTGACTGTGCCAGGAGGCTCAGAAATAGTTCCAAGGACATGTGACTTTTATGCTGGCAGGCAATGCTTTAAAAGCAGACTAAGTATAGCACATTGCACCACACAAAGCAGGAAGATCTGAAAGAACATTCGTAGTATAGTCAAGTGATGGCAAGACACTCACAGGGCCTTCAGAGCAGAGTGAACAGAATGTTATCTTTCAAAATCATACTGGACCTTCTCATCCATCTCTCTAGGAGTCTGCTGGGCTTGCCTCTTTGTGCTGAAATTGAGCATCGTAGCAGGGCCTGAAGTTGCTTCACAAATGGGGTCCTTTGAATGTTCCCATAATTATCTCTGGGCCTTTCTGCACACAATATGCCTGTCCAGGACTGCATGCTAATGATTCTTCCTATAGTGCTTTCAGCTCATCCCTGTTTCTCATCAGACAAAACCCACATGTACTTCAATGCTCAGATTGTGTGAAATCTTCCTTCAACCCTTTTCTCTGTCTTCTCAACAAACTTAATTATTTTCTCCTCTGATCTACCATATGACTCCAGACATATTTCTATTGCAGCATATAATACTCTATAATGTAAGTATTTTTTTTTGAGACAGAGTCTTCTCTGTCACCCAGCCTATAGTACAGTGACATGATCACAGCTAACTGCAGCCTCAACCTCCCAGGCTCAAGCTATCTTCCTACCTCAGCCTCCTGAGTAGCTGGGGCTGCAGGCATATCCCACCACACCCAGCTAATTTTTTTTCTTAATTTTTATTTTCGTGGAGACAGGGTCTTGCCATGATTCCCAGGCTGATCTCAAACTCTTAGGCTCAAGTGATCCTCCCATCTTGGCCTCCCAAAGTACTAGGATTAAAGGCATGAGCCACCACGCCTAGCCCTGTAATGTAATTGTTTATGTATGTCTATTTCTTCGCCCCACAGGATTAGAGTTCCTTCAGGGAGGTAGTTGTTTTACACACTGTTGCATGGTAGGATCAAGCTCTGTGGCCAGCACAAACTGGAAGCTCAGTATTTGCTTATGGAATTAATAAAATTTAAATAAAAACCAGGTGCTAGACACATAGTTATTGTTGAGTAGAAGCAAATGCATTGCAAGTTAAATTAAATATCTGTGACTATTTTAGAATTAGTATTTTTTCATGATGTCAATGTCATAACTGGTAATGATGCTGAAAAAGACAAATGTGTTGAAATATTTTTCTGTGAGTTTGAAACAAATTGCCTGTCTTCTATTATGCAAATCCAGAATGTTGAGTCACAAACAATGGATCATTGCCCCTCAGATTAATGAAAAGAATGATGAAAATAAACCTCAGCTCTGGTTTAAAAGCACTTGAAAAGTAATGCCTCAAACAAATACAACTATAGCATAAACTGAGAAGGACCAAGAAAAGTATTCTTTTAAAAATTTCCCTTTATTTCTGGAGCAAAATTTATTTCTTTTAAAAAATAGTTATTCTTCAATCATTGTACATATTAGTAGAACCATTCTACATACTGGTCATTCAATCATTCTACATACTAGTCCCAGAGAGATCTTTCCAGAAGACAATCAGATCATATCATTTCCTTGCTCAAAAACATTCAGGGGTTCCCCATTACCAGTTGATTGAAATTGAAACCATCTGGCTCTAACCCACTGCCTGATGTCAATAATGTAAAAAATAATTATTTACATTATTTATTACATAAATATAAATATATAATTATGATTAAAACAGTAGTGTAAATTATTTCCCTTTATTTCTTGAGTAGATTTGCTATAGAATTGCCATTTTATTGCTCTATTTTTGTCTTCTTATTTTTCCCAAAAAAAATGGCCTTTGGTTTATTGAGTTTTTTATCCTTTTGTTTTTTCTAACATGAATTTTTACTCATATCTTTATTATTTTCTGACTCTATATTCTTTAGGTTTTTCTTTTTTTCTAGCATTTGTAATTTTTTTACTGAACTGTATATCCAGAAAAGTGCATAATTTATAAGTGTAAGTTTGATGCACTTTTAAAAAATGAAGACATACATGTAACCACAGCACAGATTGGGAAATAGAATGATACCATCACCAGCTCTAGAAATCCTGCTTGCACCTCTTCTTAACCCTTCTTTTGCCTCCTTTATAAAGGTAACAACCACTCTGACTTCTAGCAGCACAAGTTAGATTTGTCTATTTTTTGCAAGATATTTTGATGGAATCATAAAATACTTACTGTCTTGTATCTGGCTTTTAAAATTCAATATTATATTGAGATTTAAACCCATGTTATTGGAGATATATATATATATATATAATTTATTTTCATTGATATATAATATACCTTTTGATGAATAATATATTGTGACTTCTTTTTCTATTCTATTTTTAATAGAAATTTCCACTTCTCATTATAAATCAAATGTTGCTACAAATATTCCTGCACTTGACTTTTTGTTGCTCATTGGTATGAATTTCTGTTGGCTATATATCTAGAAGTAGAAATGTTGGGTCATAATTAAGGTCTATATAGATACTGCTAAACAGTTTTCCAGAATGAAATGAAGGTTACGATTGTTTCACATATTCAATAATCCTTGCTTTGGTTCGACTTTTTTAAAATGTTGCCCATTCCTGTGGTGGGTAGTGATATTTTATTTCATTTGAATTTGCATGCCTCTGATGGATCCTTTATTGAGCACCTTTTTAATCATTACTGCCTCTTCTTTCTTGAAGTACCTTCCAATTTTTAAATCAACTTTCCTATTGGATTGTTTATATTTTGCTTAGCAATTCGTAGGCCCTATTTATATATTCTGGATTAGATTTTTGTCAAATATATGTCTTATAAATATCTTGTCTCTCCCAGTGGCTTTCCTTTTTGTTCTCTTAACAATGTTTATTGATGTGAACCAATGTTCTTAATTTTAATGAAATCTAAATTTTTAGTCTTCTCTTACAAAATTAATAACTTTTATATCCTATTTATGAACTCCTTCAGACAAGCAGAAGACCCTCAGCCACAACCACTACTAAGGTCCCTTACTCTGCTGCCTCCAAATTGGAGAGGAAACATAAACCCTGAGATCATACCAAAACTGTGGTGGTTGGCCTGGGGGTGCCAATTTGTACTCTATAGCCACGACTTAAGTGGAAGAGGAACCCTCACTTGCAGAGCATTGAGAGGAAACATGGCTGCAACTATGAGGAAATACAGGGGAGACACACAACTGAGCAAGAGCCTACCAACTGACCACTATGCCTGAGTGCCACCTGCTGGATCACACCACAAAGCTTCAACACGAAAAATATTTTGCTAACATACCTCTCTGTGAAGCCAAATATAAGAAGTCAGCTACAGATAAAGACCCTGCACAAACACACCAAAAGCAATTGCAACAAAAGTAAAGATTGACAAATGGGATCTAATTAAACTTAATAGCTTCTACAAAGGAAAACTATCAACAGAATAAACAGACAACCTACAGAATGAGAGAAAATATTTGCAAACTATGCATCAGACAAAGGTCTAATAGCCAGCATCTATAAGGAACTTAAACAAATTTACAATAAAAAAAAAACCATTAAGAAGTGGGCAAAGGACATGAACAGACACTTCTCAAAAGAAAACATACATGCAACCAACAAGCGTATGAAACAAGCTCAATATCACTGATTATTAGAGAAATGCAAATCAAAACCACAATGAGATACCATCTCATACCACTCAGAATAGCTACTATTAAAAAGTCAAAAATAACAGATGCTGGGAAGATTGTGGAGGAAAGGAAATGCTTATACACTATTGGTGGGAGTGTAAATTAGTTCAACCATTGTGTAAAGCAGTGTGGTGATTCCTCAAAGAGCTAAAAGCAGAACTATCATTCAACCTACCAATCCCATTACTTGATATATGCCCAAAGGAATAGAAATCATTCTACCACAAAGACACATGCACCTATATGTTAATTGCAGCACTATTCACAATAGCAAAGACATGGAGTCTGCCTAAATGCCCATCACTGACAGATTGGATAAAGAAAATGCAGTACATATACAATGTGGAATATTATGAAGCCATAAAAAAGAGTGAAAGGAATTAGCTCATGCAGTTTTAAAAGCTGAGGAGTCCCAAGATCTGCAGTTTGCAAGCTGGAGACCCAGGAGAGCCAAAAGTATAGTTGCAGTCTGAGGGCTGGAAGACACAGGAAGAGCGGATGTTTCAGTTCTAGTCTGAAGATGGGAAAATAACTTACATCACAATTCATGACAACAAAGCAGGAGGGTTCCCTGTTACCCTTGGGAGGGTCAGCCTCTTTATTCTCTTGAGGCTGTCAACTAATTGGATGAGGCCTACCCACATTACAGAAGGCAATCAGCTATATTCAGTCTAGCAATTCAAATGTTGACCTCATCCAAAACATCCCATCACAGATGTAGCCAGAAAACTGTTTGACTAAGTATGTGGGCACCCTATGGCCCAGTCTAGTTGACACATAAAATTAACCATCACAGTTGTGCATCTAATAACAGAGTTTCAAACTTTATAAAGCAAAATACAATAAAATTAAGTAAAATATATATATATATTCATAATTGAGGTTTTATTACCCTCTTATCAGTATTTGGTACAATAAATAGAAAACTTCGGTATAACCATCCAGTGAATTTTTTACTTTTGATAATGTGCTTTTCAGTTCCAGATCTTCCATTTGGTTCTTTTCCATAGTTTTCATTTCTCTGCTGAGATCCTCCATCTATTTGCTCATATGTCCATCCTTTTCTTGAACATAATTTCAATAAAGTTCTTGTCTACTCGTTCCATCATCTGAATCACCTCTGTGACTGTTTCTATTGACAACTTTATGTCTTGATATAGGTCACATTTTCCTTCTTCTTTGCATTTCTAATGTGTATTTTTATTGTGTGCTGGACCTCTTGAACATATGATCCAGATGTATAATTCATTTGGATTATGTTCCAACAATGGCATTTTTTAATGAGAATCATAAAGTTTCAGATATTTGCTCAAACTCTCATAACAAAGATGCCTCACAGACCAACTTCACACCTAGATCTTTTTATCTTTTCACGAAAGTAATGGCCCTTAAGGATATCATTGTACTGGCTAGTCTGTTAACATATGCCCTATGTTGTTATTGGAAGAACAAATACTGATAACATATATGTTCCCAAATGGTTGTAATAATTAAGTGACTTTCTTCCTAAATATCTCTTTCAGTAGGTCCTCTAGACAAAGAGAGAAAGATCGTAAAAGACTAAGAAATCGGAAAAGATGTCAGTATGAGAAAGTTTTCTCCAAAGAGAGCAGAAAAAAAGGCCAATCTGAAGAGACCTAGTTCTTCAGGAACTTGAATTCCTGCCTTGTATCTTTACTGACACCTAGAATAAAACCTCAGGCACTTAACTCTCTTTGTTTTGCACCCCAATTCCCTTTGTTGTAAAAATTTGGAATAATAATACTGACCTCATAGGATTATTTTAAGGATGAAATAAGATGAATTGCATCCTAATTTGGGGTTCATGGTAAATACTTGATAAATATTTGTTGAATTCTAATATAAGACTGTTACTAAGGTTATTGAAAAGAAAGCACTCAGGCTTTGAGTTTAAATAACAGGGATTCTCTGATAGCTTGTGATCTGGTACATTTTTGCATCTTACTTTTCTCATTTATAAAATAGGGATAACACTCACATCACATGGGGAAATAGGACAGATTAACTGAAATGATAATGTAAAATGACCAGCCCAGTGCCTCCTATAAAACCTCCGTGTAATTAAATTTTTTGCTTAACATTATCTTTTATGTGCTCTTACATGGATGCATTATGTTCTCATTTTCTGAAGGTTTACGGCAAAAAACACACTGTTTCATTTAATTCATCCTCCCCTACCCCCTACATTCCTTACTACTATTCCCTCTCTCCCAGCAATTTTCCTTTCTCTATTTTCCTTCTGCTTTAAGCTCAAGTGGATTAACTACTTCTGAGCATAAGAGACTGAGTTGAATCCTCCCAAAGAAATCTCATCACAGATGGTTGGGAGCCACGCTGATTAGAATGCTAACTGTTCCAGCACCAGGACATGTTTAGAGGTGAGAAAGATAAAAATATTTCTTTCTTAAGCTGAGGATTTCCCAGAAGGTAATAGAAAAAGAGTCTAAATCAAGGTTAAAAAATGAATACATTATCTGTTTGATGTTTACCCATTGGCAGGTCTTATAAGTTAAGAAGAAAGTAATATCTTTGAGGAGGTTCACATTGAAAATCAGTTACGAACAAAATCTGATGGCGTTGAGTGTTTGCATTAGATAAGCTCCTCGAAGTCTAATTCTCAAAGTCAAAGATTTTATATTTCCATTAGTTTTTTTTTTTTTCCACTATTCTACCAATGGGATAAAAAGTGTGCTGGACTAAGTTTCTGAACAGCTGCTTATTAACTTTGCAATCTTGGGCAATTCACACAAACTTTGTGGACATCCTCCCCTTACAAACCAAGGATATAAACCAAGAGAGTTAATACCACTTACGAGCACCTCTTCTCTTCTATTCCGACTGTTCCTTTCCCATTTCAGTTCCTCAATAGTGCTTCTCCAGGCCATTTCAAAAACCATTCTGCCTTTAGCATTGCCCCTCTGGTCAATCTTCCACATGGTTTCTGGAATTATTTTTTGTGAAATGAAAATGTGATATTTCTAAAGAATCCCCAATCTTTGACTGTGGCAGAGATCTTCTTAAACTGCCCACCCTTCTGCCAGACCCAACCATTATTAATAGGATCATATGGTATTTAAAAATAAAATGTTTGTATTAGTTGGCATGGCAGATATAGTTGAGTGCTTATTAAATACCCATGTGTGTCGTGATACTTCCTAGTCTTTAAAGTTAGATTGAGGGCAAGTAACTCATTCCAGCCAGTAGGTGCCTGTCAATACTGTTAAGAGGCAATGCACTTCTCCACCTTTGTTTCAATAACCTTGAAGACCCTGGGTTCCTGCTGACATAGGTACCACATGGAAGAGAGCTGTTCTACCCATTTGGGCTTTGTGTGAGTGAAAAATAAATCCTTTTTATGTTACACCATTGAGCATTGCTTTTTGTTTTTTTTTTGTTTGTTTGTTTTTGTTTTTTTTTTTTTGTTATCACAACACAGCATAGTGTAGCCTAATAAAATTGCCCACATTTTATAATTAAGAAGTTTTACATAAAAATCTTGATTCCTAGCTTTATTTTCAAAACTAGAAAATCTCTGATCCTGGGTTTGAACACGTGGATGGCAAAAATCTGCTGCACCAGCTGCACCTTCTGCCCAGCTCAAGCATGTGCTCTTTCATTTACTGTCATCTTTCCCCCTCCTCTTTTCTTACTTTTGAGAATCTGACTGACTGAGCTATGTATTTGAGTTTGTGATCCTTGGTCTGCAGAAGACAATTCAGACCTCCTAATGTGGTAAATAAGCCCTTCCTTATTTGAGCTGATTTGTCCCTGCAGTCTTATAATTTAACACCAAATGCACAAGCAAAACTGCACAATCTGCATTTGCTAGAAGATTTCACTGCATTCCATGCCTCTGTTCTTTTAGATATTTCGGCATCTGCCTCTAGTACCCTTGCTGAATCATTTGATGGACTCTTCTTCAGTTTTCAATATCCATCTTCTGTTTTACTTTTTTGGGAATTCTTTCCAATGTGCTTCTTGCACTTCTCCCAACCAGAAAGGCTCTTCCATTCTAACACCTAATGCTTTGTTCATTTATTCATCTTCTAATTCCCAACCCAAGGGCGGTGCTGAGTACAGAATAGAAACACAGTTCATGCTAATGGGGCAACCGCTGAATTGTGGGATTTCCTTTTCAGATTTCAAAGCAATGCCTGCACATGGTAATGGTTCAAACAGTACAGAAAAGCTCACGGTGGAAGTGAATACTTCCCTCTCCTCACTCTTAATGCCACTGCTCACAAACAGCCTTTTTTCCACTTTACTTCTGCCTTTATTTATTCTATTGTTGGCCTCCATGACTCTATATACCACACTTGAAACTGCATTTTTTGATTGATTGTTTTTCTCCCTTCTTACTCCATCCTCTTCCCAGCATTTGATAGTACTATTGTTATGCTTTAAGTTTTGTCAGTTCTCTGTGTAACTCTAATAATAAGCTTAAACTCTTTTTCTACTGTTTGATAGTGTCTATTAAATTTAATTTCTCTTTCCTCCATTTCCCCTCCCCTCCGCCTCCAGAGCTTCATTCTGTAGGCAACACTTTACACTGTCAAGAATGTTGAAATTTATATTATAGTCTTTACCCTAATCATCTGCGATTTACTTATTCATTGAAATTCAATTCCTTTGTTCTCACTTCAAAACAAGATGCTCCTTCCCCAAACACTCTTATCTCTGTCTCTCCAACCCCATGTTGCCCCTCCTTCTCAGCCAATCTATGTCTGGCCTGTCCTTCAAAACCAAAGAAAAACCCTCCTCTGCTGGGAAGGCTTCCAGCCAAATCGTTTTCTCCCTCCCTTCAAGTCTCTCTTCTCTGCTGTTTGCTAAATCATCATGAAAGCAGGGCAGCTGAGAGCTGAGTCAGGGACTGTCCCAGGCACTATGTGTGTCGCAAGAAATATAGCCTTGTAAGCTAAGTAAATCTAGAGTCAACATTTTTCTTTGTAGACACAGATTAGACTTAATAGGTTGAATTAGTAAATTCAGAAAGAGAACTGTCTTCTAGCCAAGTCTATCATTTTTATAATAATGTGATGTTTTTAAAGCATGATTCTATAGTGTTTGCAATTTAGAGCTTCTGGGCTCTTGGAGGAAGCAGCCACTGTGAGGGTGGAATGGGTAAACAGAAGGACCTTGATTCTGCACTGGAAGGTTGGAGTCTTGGGTTTCTAATCCAGAACTACCAACTGTTGTCTGGACCACCTCAAGCTAATGGGCTTAGTCTCTCTCTCTGGACTTCTACAGTAATTTAAGTTTGGGTGAAATCATTTCCTAAATCACTTCCAATCCTAACAGACAATGATATCATTCCCCTGGTAAAGATGCTCCTTTCTCATTTCTGCTGTCAGAGTCACCTGTGCTATCTATAGATGGAGAGACTCTTTGGTGGTTTTCTTAATGAGCGTATGTTGTTTGACCTACCTCACATTTATTCTCTCTCCTTTTAATAATCTAACTGATTTTCCATGGAAACATACTCCGACTGTCTGCACATGTGACACTGGTGAGGCTAATCACAACTTCCAGCTCTGGGCTGAGCGTGGGACTCAGCTCAGCTACCTGGTGTGTTCCAACCCTCTGGCCACAAGATTCAATTCAACATAGGCAAGGACCAATCATAGTGACTCACACCATTTCTCAGGTGCTCTTGGGGAAAGGCCTCTTGGAATGGAACCAATACTGAGACTACAGAGCTGAGAGATGGATTATAAACCATGTCCTCATGTTGTCTGTCTTACTTTTTGTTCTCTTGAAAGCAGAGCCTGAGATAAGAACTTGGTTATAGGTAGTTTATTTGAGAGGTATTCCAGAAAGAAGGAGTGAGGAAGCAGGGAGAGTAAGAAAGAGAAAAAAGGGAAAGCCAATGTAAGTGTGTGTTGTCATGTTTCAGCAAAATAATCAAAAGGACACATTGTTATACCCCATCCCTAGACTTATTCAGTGAAGTAGGGGGAGCTGGAACATTGATCCGTGGATCCCACCTTGGATTGGTTGTAATTTTCCACACTTCTGAGCTTCCTTGCTTTCAGTCTAAGAAGGCTCCTGAAACATCACAAAACGCACTGGGTCAGAGAGTGAGTAGAATCATGATACACAATTGATGTGTGATATTGTCAGTGTGGCATGAGACTGAGCTTCCCTATATAGCTAAAGCAATAGAGAACACACATTCTCTGCAGGCACGGTCCTTCACAAGAGCTGAGGATGAGGCCAGCCTAAATGTGCCTGACTTCTCCTTTCAATCATGTCAAATCACACTTTGTCCCTGGGGGGAACTGGGTATGGGGATGGAGAAAAAAACAAGCATTTTTCTAATAGGTTTCCCTCCATGTGGAAGAATCATCAGGAGTGGAGGAATAACACCAACAGCACGTCTAATGCCCATGAAAACACGCATGCAAAGCTCCTAGCTCACCGGTGAGGGATCGATGCATGGGCAATGTTATAAGTCTGCGGAATGCATTCATGAAATTAAATCAAAGATACGCTTATATAGCAACTTGGACCCTGTACATTTCTCTATCCTTGAAATCATTTGTTTGCATGTCTCCCTGCCACACTAGAATGCATACCTCTTGAGGATAGCAACTGTGCCTTCGATATCTTTATCACATAGTAACTAGCACTGTCTTGCCCAGAGTATATTCTCAAAAAATATTTGGACTATTTTGGATGAATATAAACCACAGGGCTACAATGCTGTGAAGAACTGAGCAAAGAAAGAACTGGTCTCTATCATAAAGAGTTGAGACTCTGGTGCAAGAGATGGATTTGTGTGACAGTCAAGCCAAGGGATCATGGGGAAAAGAGAAATAATTTTGACTGGAGTTGGTGGTGTCAGAGAAAGTATAAAAGTAGGACTGAAGGCAGAGGTATAGAGGTGAACATTCTGAGCAGTGATAGCAACTTTATTAAACCCAGGAAGACAAAACCTTACCAGGCTTCCTCAAAAAACACTTAAAAAGTGTGGGATGACTTGTATGTAGGGTTTAGGTGGAGGCAAGAGGAAGGTGATATGCTTTAGTGGTTAGGAGCACAGGCTTTGGAGTCAGACAGCCCTGGTTCTAAACTTCAGCTGTACAAGTCTCTAGGTGACTTTGGGAAAATTACTTAACCTGCCTTAATCTAAGCTTCCTTTTCTATAAAGTGTCAATGTCAATAGTATCTACCTCACAGAGAATTGTGCAGAGTATTGAGATATGGCATAGAAAAAATTTAATATGAGCTGGGTGTGATGGCTCATGCCTGTAATCCCAGCACTTTGGGAGGCTGAGGCAGAGGATTACTTGATGCCAGGAGTTCGAAATCAACCTGGGAAAAATGGCAAGATCTCATCTCCACACACACACAAAAAGAAAATAAAAAATTTATCCAGACCTGGTGGTGCACACCTAGTAGTCCTAGCTACTTGGGAGGCTGAGGCAGGAGGACCACTTGAGCCTGGGAAGTTGAGGCTGCAGTGAGCTATTATCACACCACTGCACTCCAGCCTGGGCAAGAGAGATAGACCTTGTCTCAAACAAAACAAAACAAAACATACAAACAAACAAACAAACAAAAATCTGTGGCCAGACATGGTGGCTCACGCCTGTATTCCCAGCACTTTGAGAGGCCAAGGTGGGTGGATCGCCTGATCTCAGAAGTTTGAAACCAGCCTCAGCAACATAGCAAAACCCTGTCTCTACCAAAAAATTAGCTGGATGTGGTGGTCCATGCCTGTGTTCCCAGCTACTCAGGAGGCTGAGGTGGGAGGATCGCTTGAGTGGGAAGCAGAGGTTGCAGTGAGCCAAGATCGCACCACTGCATTCCAACCTGGGTGACAGAATAAGATTCTGTCTCAAAAAAGAAAAAAGTAGCATAATACATAATGCCTTGCTACTATGAAATCATATAGGCACAACATAAACTGTTTAAATTAGCAGAAAATAGTCATGAAAAAGGCATCAAGTCAAGTTTTGAAGGAGTCAAATGTCCAGTTGTATAGTATGAACTCTATCCTATGAGAAAACATGAAAGTGTTCTAAGAAGTGACCTAATGTGAACTGTATTAGAAAGTTATATTTGCTGAATGTACAAAAAAGGATTGGGGTGGGGAGGTGTAGAAATTTCAGAGATATGAAAACCAGTAGGGCAGAAATTTATAGTTCCTGTGAGAGGCACTGAATGCTTTTACTGACGTTGTAACATAGACAGGAAGAGGTTCAAGGTGTGGAGGAGGTAAAATAATGTGGTGCTCATTAGATTTTATTGTCAAGAAATGGGATTAAGAGTAATTGATGTCGTGGTCCACACCAAGCATGATACATCTATCCTCTTTGCTGGTTTGGGAATGGACCTTTGAGCCAGTGATACATTAGGCAATATCTATGGAGGGGGTCCTCACTCCTAAGAGAGACAATTCTGCTGATGGAAGCTCTGGGTGTTATTTTATAGACAATGATGCCTGGAGTTGCTATGGCCAGTTTGTGGTCACTGTGGCAGTGAAGCTCACATGGGGAGGGCAGAGCTGGAGAAGCCAGGAGAATTGGGGTAAACTGGTACTGAAACCCAATGCTTGGTGCCTGCTCTCCCCTAAACTAATTGCTATGTTCTTTCTGTTTGAGCTGGTTGATGTTGGGGTTTTATGTTGCTCCATAGACAAAGTCATCTTGACTAGACTAAATATTGAATGGATTACGATGATGAGGGAAGAGGGTAAGTCAAAGGCAACCGTGAGGTTTTAAGCTTTGTGACTAGATGGATGGTGAAGCTGTTCATTGAGATAAAGAACACTGGAGAAGTGCAGATGCAGAGAATGGACTCTACATTTAGTGTTTAATACATCAGATTTGAGATACCAGCCTGATCCTCATTTAGAAAAATCCAATAAGCAATTTGACATGTAGATGTGGACCTCTGATTTGGATATAGATTAGAGTATCACATACAGAGAAGTGAGTATGGTGAGTGAGGCAACCCATGGATAGAAAGCAGGGTGAGTACACAAAGCCATAAATAAACAGAGATGTTTTAGCAGCTCTTTGGAGTTGTTAAAGGCAAGATAATGTGCTTAGGGGAAAAGCAGTCTGGATAAGATGTGCAAGATGATAGGCTCTAAAAAAATGAGGTCTCCCATTTACAATTGCTGCAAAGAGAATAAAGTACCTAGGAATACAACTTGCAAGGGACATGAAGGACTTCTTCAAGGAGAGCTACAAACCACTGTTCAAGGAAATAAGAGAGGACACAGACAAATGAAAAAAAATTTCATCCTCATGGATAGGAAGAATCAATATCATGAAAAATGGACATATTGCCCAAAGTAATGTATGGATTCAATGCTATTTCCAACAAGCTACCATTGACTTTCTTCACAGAATTAGAAAAACACTACTTTAAATTTCGTATGGAACCAAAAAAGGGCCCATATAACCAAGACAATCCTAAGCAAAAAGAACAAAGCTGGAGGAATCATGCTACCTGACTTCAAACTATACTGCAAGGTTACAGTAACCAAAACAGCATGGTACTGGTACCAAAACAGATATATAGACCAATGGAACAGAACAGAGGCCTCACAAATAACAGCACACATCCACAGCCATCTGATCTTTGACAAACCTGACAAAAACAAGCAATGGGGAAAGGATTATCTATTTAATAAATGGTGCTGGGAAAACTGGTTAGCCATAGGTAGAAAACAGAAACTGGACCCCTTCCTTACATCTTATACAAAAAATTAACTCAAGATGGATTAAAGACTGAAATGTAAAACTCAAAACCATAAAAACCCTAGAAGAAAACCTGGGCAATACCATTCAGGACATAGGCATGGGCAAAGACTTCATGACTAAAACACCAAAAGCAATTGTGACAAAAGCCAAAATTCACAAATGGGATCTAATTAAACTAAAGAGCTTCTGCACAGCAAAAGAAACTATCATCAGAGTGAACTAGACAACCTACAGAATGGGAGAAAATTTTTGCAATCTACCCATGTGACAAGGTCTAATATCCGGAATCTACAAGGAACTGAAACAAATTTACAGGAAAAATACAACCCAATCGAAAAGTGGTCAAAGGATATGAACACACATTTTTGAAAAGAAGACATTTATGTGTCCAAAAAACATAGGAAAACAAGCTCATTATCACTGATCATTAGAGAAATGCAAATCAAAACCATAATGAGATAACATCTCACGCCAGTTAGAATGGCGATTATTAAAAAGTCAGGAAACAATAGATGCTGGCAAGGCTGTAGAGAAATAGGAACACTTTTACACTGTTGATGGGAGTGTAAATTATTTCAACTATTGTGGAAAACAGCGTGGCCATTCCTCAAGGATCTAGAAGCAGAAATACCATTTGTCCCAGCAATCCCATTGCTGGTTATGCACTCAAAGGAATATAAATCATTCTCCTATAAAGACACGTGCACACGTATGTTTATTGGAGCACTATGTGCAATAGCAAAGACTTGGAACCAACCCAAATGCCCACCAATGATAGACTGGATAAAGAAAATGTGACACATATACATCATGTAATACTATGGAGCCATATAAAAGAATGAGTTCATGTTCTTTGCAGGGACATGGATGAAGCTGGAAGCCATCATTCTCAACAAACTAACACAGGAACAGAACACCAAACACCACATGTTCTCACTCCTAAGTGGGAGTTGAACAAAGAGAACACATGGACACAGGGAGGGGAACATCACACACCAGGGCCTGTCAGGGAGTTGGGGGCAAGAGGAGGGAGAGCATTAGGACAAATACCTAAAGAATGTGTGGCTTAAAACCTAGATGGCAGGTTGATAGGTGCAGCAAACCATCATGGCACATGTATACCTATGTAACAAACCTGATGTTCTGTGCATGTATCCTGGAACTAAAATTTTTTTTAAAATGAAGTCAAACTCATACCTCATTCCTTGAAGATTTCATGTTAATGACACACATCAAGGTGGCCCCCAAATAGAGAGAAAACCAAGCAGCTAATGACATCCACAATTTTTAGCAAATGATGGGATTATGTGCTCTGTAATTTGGTCTTGACAAGGGCATAATAGGGCAAAAGGATGCAAAGAGAGAGAACAGGTGTGTATGGAGGCCTTTTTCTGTGCCAGGTGTAGCACACAGCATGAGCCATTTTATCTTGATTCCACGTTATGAGATGTAGGTACTGTTATCACACCGATTTTACAGGGGAGGTAAAGGAGACTCAGGAATTTAGACAACTACCCACAATTAGATGGTCAGCAAACCCTGGTCTGCCTGACTCTAAAATCTTTGCTATCTCCTCTATGATATGTAGTCTTTGGTAAGTGTATAACATAATTTCTTGTAGAATAATCATCTGTTTTATCTTACTTGCATGCTGCTGGTGGCAGATTCCATGACTCATTTTCTAATTGTGGGTTTTGCAAGCAATCTAGCATAGTGCAGTATGAGTAAAATCTACTTAATAATTGCCTATGTGAGAAACAACTTCATGAAATAAATATTGGCTAGATTATAGATTGATCCTTGTATCTTGACTGGTTATGGTATCTTGGATTATTGTCAAACAGGTATTCAGTCCTCTCAGAGATTTCCTGTGGGCAGAGTATATTTCCCATTCATGAATGTGGGGTTAGCCATATGACTTGTTTTGACAATGGAATGTTAATACACATGAAACAGGCAAAGGCTTGAGATCCCCTTGTGTGGTTGAACTCTGCCTCTTGTACTTCTGTTATTACCATGAGAAAATTCTTCCCCACCTGACTTGCTTGCTATGTCCAATGAGTTCTTCCTGCTTGCTGCACAGACAAAATTAATTCACTGCAACTGTGACATTGCAGTAGAGAAAGAGTTTAATTGATGTGAGCCTGGCCCACGTGGGAGAACTGGAGTTATCATTCAAATCAATCTCTCCAAGGCTCAGAGGCTACGGCTTTTATGGACAATTAGATGGGCAGTGGGCTAGGGAATGGGTGCTGCTAATTGATGGGGGATGAAATCATAGGGGTATGGAAAACAGGCCTCAGGTGCTAAGTCTGCCTCTAGGTGGGGCCACATGTTCAGTTGAGTTATGAATCATGAGTCCCAGTGGAGTCAGTCTTAAATATATTTCAAAAGACCAATCTTAGTTTCTATAATAAGGATGTTGTCTATGGGAGCAATTGGAGAAGTCACAAATCTTTTGACCTCTGGCCACATGACTCCTAAGCAGTAAGGGATTATAGAAACTATGCCTGTCTCGTAGTGTAGTCTGTGCTCCTCCCATAATCCTATTTTTTATGGTTTTTATTAGGCTTACAAAAGTAGTTTTCATCCCTGAGCAAAAAGAAGGTTAGTTTTAGGGAGAGACTATTATCATCCTTGTTTTAAGTTAAACTATAAACTAAATTCTTCCCAAAGTTAGCTTAGCCTACACCCAGGAATGACGAAGGACAGCAAAAGGATCAGAAGGAAGTTGGCGTCAACTATGTCAGATTGCTCTTACTGTCATAATTCTGCAAAGGTGGTTTTATGCTGGCCCCAGATGAATGAGAGATATGTAGAGCAGGGCTGTTCCAACTGAACCATGACTTGAAGCAAAGACATCACAACCACCTGCAGAGATTTGAGTGTGAGAATGAAAGTTGCCTCCCATTTCATGCCACTGGGCTCTGGGGTGGTTTGTTACATTGCAATAGCTGACTGACATGATTATTCTCAGTATAAATTATATTTACTGATGGTTCTGATTTATTCATTTATTAAACTAATATTTATTTTGTAATTACTGGACTGGGCTCAGGAATAAACTTCTCAACATAGTAGTCACAACCCTCTTGTCATGGTGTTCCCACCCTAGGGGGGAAAAGAAGATGTTTGAATAAAGTATGAAAACAATGTATTTGTTAGTGATAGGGGGAGGTCATAGACTATGAAAAGCATAGTAAAGGCATCATCTCATTGTAGGTTTTATACTCAAGAGAAGAAGTAAATTAGTGTTATCTGAAGTAGAAATGATGTTAGAAGTCAGGATAAGAAGACATTTTGAGAGGAGAGAGAGATAGAGGAAGAAAGGAAGTCACAGACAGAAAAAAGGAAAACATATGCAATGTCCCAGAGAAAAGAGAAAACAGACTATTAGGGGATGGTAAGACTACTCAAAAAAAAAATGAAAGCAAAATGAGTAGTGGGAAAGGATAAGGTTGGAGAGATGACTGAGCCCAGATCATGTAAGCACTTGAAATATTTTATTAAACTTTAAAAATCCAACTATTTTCCCCTTCTAAAATTATAAAAAAATGTAGTCTATTCAAATAACACATTTTGCAAATTTTAGGGAATAATTTAAAAAGTTTTAAAGATCCCTTCTAAAGTCAACACACCCACTCTAGTGATGAGGTCCTAACACATTCCTAATTAACCAGGAGCTCGTTTTATTTTCCCAATCACCACACTCAGAAGGCCATGTGGAAAAGTCAACATGAGGGTGTGAACATGTGCTTTCCTCAGCTCTTTATTGCTTGCTTTAGACGTTGCCATGGGTAACCAAAGTGTCTTCAAGAAATTAACAGTTTGTGCTTACAGAAGGCGGGCAATAGACAGAGCAGGAAAATCTTCTTTCACAACCCCCAATTTTCCCAGGACCCCTCCTCTTGGAGTCTTCTAAGACACCAGTGGTCTCATTAGCTTCTCCAAATGGAGACTATAAACTCCACAAGGGTAGGGAAGGTGTCCCTTTTGCTCATTCATAAACTCTCATTCAACGATGTTGACCTTAATAATGACAATAATTATCTAGACCATATTATCTTTTTTTTTCTTTCAAAAGCAAATGAGAGGATAGGCATGAACAGAAAATAAGCTTGCATCCCCAGGGTATAGCACAATTCCTGGCACATAGCAGGAACTCCATGCATATTTGTTGAATACATGAATTAATGAGTGAACAAATGAATGAGTTGCTAATATAAATCACAATTAGCTGATCCATGTCTGCTTCCTCTACTACTAGATTGTAGTTTCTATAATGACAAGGAGCAGGTCTCATGCTTCTATGTGCCTTCAGTACCTATCATGGTGCCTCACAGGTAACAGACATCTTACCTTACAGGTAAGCAGATACTACGGTGTATTAGCCCGTTTTCACACTGCTATAAAGATACTACCCAAAACTGTATAATTTATGAAGGAAAGAGGTTTAATTGACTCACAGTCCTTCATAACTGGGGAGGCCTCGGGGAACTTACAATCATGGCAGAAGGGGGAGCAGTCACCTTCTTCACAACACATCATGAGAGAGAAAGGTAAAGCGAAGTGGGGAAGAGCCCTGTTTTATTTTCATCAGGAGAGAGAAGGGTAAAGCAAAATGGGGAGAGCCCCAGATCTCGTGAGAAGTCACCCACTATCATGAGAACAGCATGGGAGAAACCCCCACCATGATCCAATAACCTCCCTCCCTTGACACATGGGGATTACAGGTCCCTCCCTTGACACGTGGGGATTGCAGATCCCTCTCTCTACACGTGGGGATTAAAATTCGAGATGAGATTTGGGTGGGGACACAGAGCCAAACCATATCATATGGTCTTATTGAATGAATGATTGAATGAAAGAATGAATTTGTGACATATTGCAAGGATAGCAATTGCTAACCAGAAATAGGTTGGAGTCCAGAGTTCAGTGTCAACACAGAAACAGATTAAAGAAAGTGGATTGAACAGGTTGAAAGACACGGACAAACACAAAATAACAGATGAAGAGGGGGTAAAATTAAGTAACCAAAAAGAGATTAGGGTGGAACAGCATGTCTTAGCTCACTCTGCACTCTCTGCCTGGGACGTTTTCAGCTCCCACACCCCCTCAGTCCTTGTCTGCCTTCTCCATCTAGTTGCTTCTTCCTCAGTTATTAAGATTCAGCCTAGATATATCACTATGGTATTTTAATTCCTTGTAAGGATGAAGATGACAATGTTGACAATAAGGATGATAATAATAATTATCTAGACCAAATTATCTTTTATTTTTCTTTTAAAGGCAAATAAGGACATGGTAGACATGAGCAGAAAATAAGCATTTCCTATTTGATTTCTTCAGTATCGTCAAGCCAAGCCTTATGTTTTTTAGGGGAAGTAGATCTGGCCTAGTGATGTTGACATTTCTCTGTGGTTTTGTAGAACTGTTGGGTTCCTTTAAGTAGTTGACTCCTTAGGAGTTTAGGGATTTCTGACCCTCCTCATGGGCAGACTCCACCCATTCTCCAGACTGTCATTCCAAAACCTCTTTCAGGGAACACAGCTGCATTGTGCGACATTTCAGAAGAAAGCTCTACCAGTGTGCCTGGGAAAATCCCAGCCAGCGTAAGGGGCCCAGTGTTTACAATCTAACTCCAGACCACTGTGTGTCCTGGTGGGGGTGCTACTAGCTGAGTTTCAAGCATGATGCTTGATTTCAAGCTAGTAACAAGAGAGTAAGGAAAGAAAGGTTCTTGGTGCACAGAGGTCTCATGGCAGCTGGTCTATGAATGTCTTTCAGGTGCTTTGTGGGCTTTCTTTCAGAATATGAAGGTTGCTGATGAGGGAATGTCTCTGGTTTTATTTATACTGTGAACTATGTGTTTACTTGTCCTTTTTAATTCAAATGATAGACATTGCCTCACCCATGTACAACACCACTCATCTTCCATTTATTCTGGAAACACTCAACTGGGGAGTGCAGGCTCATTCTGGGCATCTCCAGTCCTCATGAAGTGTTCTGTAAATCTCCCAAATTGGAGATCCAAATTCCCTGAGAAGGCAGCTGATGGGGAGAAAACATCATCTATCTTTCCTTTCTTCCACCCAAATATTTATCAAGGCATAATTCTGGGCATAGAACTATGCCTGATGTGAGGTTTGCAAGAACAAGAGAGGATGAACATTTTTTTTTTTTTTTGAGACAGAGTGTCACTCTGTCACCAGGCTGGAGTGCAATGGCACGACCTTGGCTCACTGCAACCTCCACCTCCTGGGTTCAAGCGATTCTCCTGCCTCAGCCTTCCAAGTAGCAAGGACTACAGGTGCGCACCACCATGCCTAGCTAATTTTTGTATTTTTAGTAGAGATGGGGTTTCACCATGTTGGCTAGGGTGGTCTCGATCTCCTGACCTCATGATCCGCCCACTTCAGCCTCCCAAAGTGCTGAGATTACAGGCATGAGTCACCGCACCCAACCAGGATGAACAATTTTTATGGAACATCTGCAGAGACACAGCCATGCTCCTCAGCCCACTCATGTGAATTCGTTTTTAATCAACAAAACACTGTAAGATACATATTATTATTCTGGTTTGTTCTCCTCAAGAGAAAGTAGCCATGTAGGAATATTAACTTGTCCACGTTCATACAACCATAAGCAGCTAAGCAGTCAAGGGAGGAATCTCTTGACCTGGATCTAGCATCTGCTTCCTACACAGCCCCCATCCCTAGAGCTGGCTCCTAGGATCCCACCTCTCATAAGGTCAGTTAGATGGGTCCATGCTTCTCCTCCTGGAGATGTAGTCCCATCTCCAACAATGTCCAGATCTAGTGTCTGCAGTCTCCTACATTTCTCTTGAGGCCTTTCTTCTGCTGCCTCCTGTTCCTCTTCCGCTCCTGTTTACTGTCTTCGAGAACCTTTTTTGAGCACTCGTTCACTGAGCATCACTGACTCCTTGGTATCATTAGGTCATAATGTCCCCTCGGTTAACAGGTCTCAGTTCCCCACTAAGTGCCCCTTGTGGTAAGGAAGTCTGTTCATTGCAATGAGTATTTGAAGTACCATCTAGTAGGGGAAGAGGACATTTTAAAGAGATTGTATGGGGTTTATAATAATGTCCCCACCAAGTTATCAGAAACCACACTGTAGACTCAGTCATCCACCCTACTTATATACGTGATGAGTTGAGTCAAAATGAATATCCTAAAAACTAAGAGGAGAAAATTGTCCTAATTAATAGCTCCCAGAGGCATGGAGAAGGCACAGCTGTGGATTATGGCAGTAAGGGGAAGAGGAGGAGCCTGATAATGTCAGGGAGCTAGAAACAGTCCAGTGTGTGGAGCTCAGCCCTGGAAGTCTACAGCCCAAACAGTAAATACAGGAGTTTAAAATGCAGGGGTTTGTGTACAGCTATGCTCTTAGCAGCATTATTCAGAGTCACCAAAAAGTAGAAGCATCCCAAGTGTCCATTGATGGAATGAATGGAGAAAGAAAATGTGGTGTATATGCACAAAGGGGTATTACTCAGCCTTAAAAAGAAAGGAAATTCTGGCACATGCTATGACATGGATGAACCACGAGGACATTATGCTAAGTGAAATAAGCCGGACATAAAAGGACAAATGCTCTATGACCCCACTTATATGAGGTACCTAGAGTAGTCAAAATTATCAAAGAAAAAGTAGAAGAGTGGCTGCCAGGGGCTGGAGGGAGGGGAAAGGGGAAGTTGTTTAATGTGCATGGAATTTCAGTGTTGCAAGAGGAAAACATTCTAGAGATTGGTTGCACAATAATGTAAATGTTCTTAACGCTACTGACCTGGGCACTTAAAAATAAGATGGTAAATTTTATGTTTTTATGTTGTATGTATTTTTCCACAATTTAAAAAAAATACAAGTTTTATCCAGATGGGTTCTACAAACCCTAAGGATATAATTTGTGAATTGGGGTAGCAACTCTAGCTTTAGGTCCAGACAATAAGTGGTTTGATGAGATAGAGGGAAAGAGGGGGCAGGGAGCAGAGAACTTCAGGTATTGGGGAGGTAGAAGGGAAGTTTCCAGACCCAGAGGTTGAGATGGAGTCTGCTCTCTGAATAGCCAGCGAAGAGCATTTCAAGGAGACAGTACAGTGAGTACAGTCTCTTCCACACAGGGGAAAAGCTCCAATCATAGAACAAAGGTGACTTCCCAGCACATGAGCTTACTAAAGGGAGAATGGGCAGAAGTGAAAGAGGAGGTAAGAGACAATTGCCTATTTCAAAGCTTCCAAAGCAGTGGGAAGCAGCTGAAATTTTATGCTAAAAGTAATTGAGCATGATTTTCAATAGTAGAGCGTTAACTGAGTATTAATGTTAGGATATAGCATAGAATAGCAATATTTCCAAGGACCTGAGCCAGCAAGACTGCACTGGTAATGATGAGATAAAACTCTGTCGGTCAGACTTCTTCATGGGGAAAGAGTCAGGCTGAGTGAGGTCAGATCTGACTCTAGAATGCCCATAACCCCATAAGCTTCCAGGGAGCCCTCCCATCCCCTCCAGAGCACAAAGCCTATGATCAGAGACTCCCTGAGTTCAAATACTGACTCCTCCCCTTAGCAACCGTGTGACCTTGAGCAAGTTACTTAATCTCTCTGTACCTGGTTTTCCTCATCTGCAAAATGAATGTGCTAATAACAGGGTATCACATTGCCGATATGAAGATTTTGTGAATTATGAGTTATCCTATGTGCTCATAATCATGCCTGGCACCTAGTGTGAGGTATCTGAGTGATAGCTGTCAGGATTACTGTGGTTACATTGGATTCTCAGGGCCCCTGGATGGGGCCAACACACAGCAGGATCTTTGCCTTCAGTTTAGAGATGAGGAGACATGATCTCATGTTGATAAATAAAAAAAATACATGTGCTTAGGTCTAAGGCACCCCGTGAAGCAGCTACACAGAGATGGTGTTTGAATGAGCTTAATGATGGTACAGTGTAGGGAAAAGAGACTGCTCCAGGTGACCAGTGTGCAGAGGAGGGACTTTGGTTTAGCAGTGGAATCTTCTTGTTTCTCCATTTGCATCAGTTCTTCCACAAACTTGGGGCCTGAAGGTCCACCTGGGTTGCGTTGCATTACCTCTCTAGGCTTGAGCACAGAGGGGAGGCCCTCTAGCTGCTCTTCTGGAGCCCAGGTGGCATGTACAGGATTGGGAGTCATCTAGCTGGCCTTCCCTAAGCCTCAGCTTCCACATCTGTAAAGCAGGGTCATATCGCCCATCTTGCAGGATAGCTACAGGAAAGGATTACATAGCATGAGGCACCATCCAGTGTCTAGTGTATGATATGTGGTCAATGTGTGTCTTGCCTTTCCTTTCCAGAGCTCATGCCAATGTTTCACATAAGAAAATGACTGAAGGAAAGTCTTCCTTAGTCTACAGCCACCTCAGCAGAGTCACAGTATCTCCATTGTATTAGTCTGTTTTCACACTGCTATGAAGATACTACCTCAGGTGGGTTATTTATGAAGGAGAGAGGTTTAATTGACTCACAATTTTGCATGGCTGGAGAGGCCTCAGGAATCTTACAATCATGGTAGAAGGCTAAGGGGAAGCAAGGTATATCCTATATGGTGGCAGGAGAGACAGATGCCATAGGGGACACTCAGATCTTGTGAGAACCCCCTCATTATCACCAGAACAGCATGGGGAAAACCGCTTCCATGATCCCCATGATCACCTCCCACCAACTCTCTCCCTTGACACATGGGGATTAGAGTACGAGATGAGATTTGAGTGGGGACACAGAGCCAAACCATATCACCTATTAACTCTGATGCAGCTGACTCCAGAATCACTGGAAAGATTCATTCTTTCAAAAAACATTGATTGATCATCTACTTTGCAAGTCTTTGCAGCATCCTTACCATACAAATGATATTATTATCTCCATTTTATAGATGAGAAAACAAACTCAGGCAGAGGAAACTTTTCCAAAATTGGAGTTTTGAATATGCCTGACTCCCCAAAATTAGCTTTAGATGAGCACCCATAAGCTTTTATGTATTGCAACACAGGGCTACCTGTAACTTTTGTAATTTCCCCGTCAGTGTCTTGCCTTTTCTGGAAGTCGGCTTCTCTCCTGGATTCCATCTGTTGTTAAGGTATGATATTTAATGGCTCATGGAAAAACAAGGACAAGGTAGAGGAAAAACATATGACTTATGGCAAGCCTCCTCACTCAAATCCAACACCCATCCCTGAATAGAAGGATGGGTAAGGTTTCTAGTTTTAGGAAACAGAAATACTGCACACCGAGTTAATTGTATCTGTCAACCCTAAGGGTTGGGGGCATCTCTTGTGCCGGGCAGGGGATGGATTCAGAGGGGAAAGAGAAGAGAAGAGTCTCCTTCAATCTCAAGGACAGTTATTTGAACTGTCAATCCTCTTTTCTCCCTCCTGAGTAGCTGGGAATACAGGTGCACCTGTCACTCAGTTGTTTGAACCTGGTCCAGGACGGCAATACCAGGGGAGAAATGGTGTACTTCTATTTCCGAGTAGCTGGAAATACAGGTGCACCACCAAGGCTAGATAATTTTTATTTTTTTTGTAGAGACGGTGTCTCACGTTGTTGCCTAGGTTGGTCCGAAACTCCTGACATCAAGCAATTATCCCATCTTGGCCTCCCAAAGCACTGGGATTACAGGCGTGAGCCACCATAGGGCCCTACACTCATTGAATCCTCATAACAACCCTGCGAACTAACTACTGACTTTTTGACTATGTTACAAATGGGGATATTGAGGTTAAAGTAGTTAGATAATTTGCCTAAGATTGCACAGCCATTAAGTAAAAGAGCTGGGATTTGAACTGAGGCATTCTGGGGCCAGAGTCCATATTCTTAACCATTTTATTATACTGTCTCTTGTAATAGTGGGTACTCACATATTGATTGAATAAGTTTATGAATAAACAGGTCATTCTAAATTGAGTTAAAAGATAAAAGGAGAGCCAAAAAAAGTAAGCAAAAAAAGATAAACATGCACATATTTATAGAAGTCCAGGCACAATTCTCCTGGTCAAGAAGGTGCTGCCTCATCTCATATTTTTTCTCACTCTCCATGCTTGTTATTATCTCTGCTTTTAAGGGTGCTGCAAAAGGCTTCTGACATTTAAGCCCCCAGAGTAAAGCTATGCCTTCCCCGTGTTAAAATGGTAATTATGGTGGATTTTATACTGACTGTGTTTTAGACCCTGCACAGTCTGAGCCTCTGCTATATGAGCCTTTCAGATCACTGCCACCTGCCAGCATGTCCAGGACCCCGCTTTGGTTTCTCTGAGATTACGCCTGAGCAGTGGGAAAAAGGAAGGGTTGATTTCAACTCAAGATAGTTTGGATGGGGCTCAGTAAGGTCTCAGGGCAGCATGGTCTGGAGTCCCTCTTCCAAAAAATCTTTTTGCCCTCACAATAACCACTGAGATTAGGGATGTCATTATTGTCATTTTTAGGAGTAGGTAACAAGACTAAGAAAAGTTACATAGTTTTGTTAAGAACATGCAGCTTATATGGGTAAGACTTGAAGGCAAGTCCTCTGATACCAGGCCTAACCCTTCATCTATTCATTCTGCTCCCTTGTCACAAGGCTGAATCACAGAGGCAAGGCTATGTTCACATAACACTTGAACCCACTGACTTCAAAGGTGAACACATCATGTAAGAACTGCCTGAGATTGGCAAATTCTGATTTCTAGTTTGCCATTCAATATTTGTTCATTCCATTATTGTATTTGCTGTTGTTCATAAATTAATCAAATATAAGATATGTTATCTACAGTTAAAAATGACTTTCCTTTTCTCTTTCTCTTTTTGTACCAACAACATTCATATTTTATCCAAAGGAATGTAGTCAATCATGTCCAGAGGTGTTGACTCTAGATGTCCTTATCTTATCAGAAAACAACAAACTTAATCACTGTTTGCACACAAACTTATCATGGCAACTAAATCTAAATAAAATTTAACTTCCTTGAGATTTTACCATGCATTGCCACTTTTGTGTTTAAAAATGATTTTCAGCTATTTCTGTCAATTAAAATAATGAATGTTTGGATTTTTCTAATCTTTAAAAATTCGAGTCACCATAGTAGGATGAAGAGGCCTCTTTTCTTATACATTGGCATGCGGTGCTCCGCTGCAAAGACGACTATTATCTGAATGGTAGGTTGCTGGTGAGAAGGGAAAAGTCCAGATTGGTAGACCTAGAGTTTAGTGCACTCAGCTAATTATGCGGTTGGTCAGGGAATGGTTGGTCCCAATAGCAGTGTCTTGGGGAAGCAGAAAAACTCTTCAGTGTAGGAAGTTGAATATAACAGATGCAGCCTGGCAACAGAAGATCCAGGGCAGCTGGGGACCCATGCTGTAAGCAAGGCAGCATTATGACTCCTAATGGATAACCTATGTCTGTGTTGGAGGTGCAGAGAGCAGGTGAACTAGTGGCAAGGAAACAGAGTTTCAAGTTGGAAATGAAGTCACAAAAGCCTAAGCAAATATTCATGTGGCTGGCCTCTGGTGCAGGGGCACAACACAAGAGGCCTTGGGTCAAGTAAAAGCCAGCAGCCCTGGTCTAAGGGAAATTCTATAATTTTGATAACCATCTGCTGGTGGGGTGAGAATCTCTTGTACACACCTTGTTCAATATCAGCTCAAGGACCAGCTAAAGGAGTGTCTGAAGGGGAAGATATTGACTAACTATAGCTGGGTGAGAATGGAGAAGAAAGGAGCTGAAAACATCTAAATCACTAAGAAGATCTGAGTTTCTCATTCATTTTAATGTATTTTGCTTTTCTCAGTTCTGATAGCAGCTGTGTTATCAGCCTGGTTGTACAAGTAATGGATCCAATGACCTCAGCAATGTTATTGACCAAGTTACAAGTCTACATATCTGCCCAGTTGAGAAATGAGGTCCACTGTGGAATTATCTAATTCCTTGGTACTCATAGTGTGGTCCAGGGATCAGCCCCATTGGCATCACCTGGGAGCTTGTTAGAAGTATGAAATCTCAGACTCCACCCTTGATCTCCCAAACCAGATTCTGCATTTAACATTGATGCTGATGATTCCTGTGCATAACACAACTGGAGAATCTCTGATCTTCTTGGTTTTAGGATTGGAGGGAACTAAGTCCTTCATTCTGTCATTGTACTCTTCGGCATAGAGGGAAAGGTATGGGCAGGAAGATGGAGTGTGTAATACAGCTGTGTCATTTATTGGGCTTGGATCTTTGGGCAATTAATCCCTATATCAATCTTGATCTCTTTATCTGTAAAATGAACACAATAACATCTCCATCCTGTGGGTGTGAGGATTAGTAAAATGATATCATGTGTATAAAATGACTGCATCTGGTGCTTGAGAAATGACAGATGCTCGGTGCACATGAGGATGGCAACACTGGTGATGCTAGTGCTAGCTAACACCATTACCACCCACTGCAGCTTTCAGGCAGCTCTCCCTTTGTACATTCAGCTGCAAGGCTCGGTGCAAACTGAATAGCAAGTTGGAGGGGAAGAAGGAGGAAGCTAAGACTGGCAGAGTTGGGTACAAAGAGCACAGGCTTCTGACCATTAGGAATCTCTGTCTTCATCCCTTTTTCCTCTTACTGATGTAAACGAATGGCTTCATTTATGGTCTCAGCAGGTCCTAACCCCTGGTCCAATCACATGCACAAGTTGGGGAGGGGGCTGTTCTTGAAAGGGTCTAGACGCCTTCAGCTTAGGATTTGCTCTCTCTTCAGGCCAATTTGCCTCACCATATTAAACTGCTAGACCTGAAGTTTTCAATCCTTAGTTGTCATCAGAACCAGCTGGAGACCTTCTGCAAAACAGAGATTCTTGGATCCTACCCCTAAGATTCAGATTCAGTAGGTCTGGAGTGGGGGCCAAGAAGCAGCATACCCAACCAGCTTCGTCTTAGGCTGATGCTGCTGGCTTATGGACCTCATTTCCAGCAGCAGTCAGGGATTCTGATGAGGGTGGTCTGGGGAAGTCTCCACAGCTGATATGGTTTAGCTGTGTGTCTCCACCCAAATCGCATCTCGAATTGTAATCCCCACAATTAATGTTGTGGGAGCGACCTGGTAGGAGGTGATTGGATCGTGGGGGTGATTTCCTGCATGCTGTTCTCATAATCGTGAGTGAGTTCTCATGAGAGCTGATGGTTTTAAACTGTGACACTTCCCCCACTTGCTTGCACACTTGCTCACTCTCTCCTGCCACTATGGGAAGACATGACTTGCTTCCCCTTTGCCTTCTGCCATGATTGTAAGTTTCCTGAGGCCTCCCCAGCCGTGTGGAACTGTAAAGTCAATTACACCTCTTTCCTTTATATATTACCCAGTCTCAAGTCATTCTTTATAGCAATGTGAGAACAAATGAATACAATGAGGCTGTGCATTAAACCAGTGCAGGTTATGGCTTACTTACTTTTTTTCCATGCATGCTCCCAATGCCCCACTGCTAGCCCAGAGCCCAACACATACAGCAGCTTAGTAAGTATTTATTGAATAACAGAATTCCCACCAATCACAACATTTGTTAGTCTTTATTATAGAACTGGAATCTTACCATAACATCTTTTCCCAGAAGCTAGAACCTAGCCTCTGCCTGATATATTAGTTTCCTGTGGCTGCCATAACAAATTACTACAAACTGAGCTGCTTAAAATATCAGGAATTTATTATCTCACAATTTTGCAGATTAGAGGTCTGTAGTTAACATGTCAACAGGGACGTGCTCCCTCCAAAAGGTCTAGGGGAGAATCCTTCCAGGCCTCTTTGTAGCTTCCGGTAGCTCCTGGAAACCCTTGATGTTCCTTGACATGTAGCCATCTCACTGCAATCTCTACCCCCATCTTCGTGAGGTCTCCTCCCTGTGTGCTTGTGTAAGGATGCTAGTCATTGGATTTAGGGCCCACCCTAATCCAGTATGGACTCATCTTAACTAATAACATCTGCACAGACCCTATTTCCAAATAAGTTCACATTCCGAGGTTTCAGGTGGCAGGAATTCGGGGTGGGAGGGTACTATTCACCCCATTACACCCAGTATGTGTACACCAGACCCATCTGATTTGAGGTTCAGTTAAGGCAGGTAGGTCACCTCTGCATTCTCTTGGTCTTGTCTCCCCTCCTGAGTCTGAACAGCAGCTTCAAGCTTGATGCATTGTGGCTTTTGCTTTTGTTTTCACTGTGCCCTGCTCTATATGTTCTCATCTGACTCTGATGGGACATGTGTTAAACTTTGAATTTCCCATACTTTCTCCTACTGGGACATCTTCTTATAACCCTTCAAGAACCCCCACATCAACGGTAGTTCTCAAACTGAAACAAGGGTTGGAGAGTGGTATACAAACTTAAGGAAAAGAAGACAAATTGTTCTGGATTGTGTATTTTTTCTAGGAAAGCTTGATAGAAAACAAATTTAGATTAAAGAAACAGCTATTTTGAGGAAAAAAAAGGCTCAATGTACTTTTTTTGTTGTTTGTTTGTTTGTTATTTAGATGGAGTCTTGCTCTGTCACTCAGGCTGGAGTGCAATGACACCATCTTGGCTCACTGCAACCTCCACCTCCCAGGTTCAAGCGATTCTCCTGCCTCAGCCTCCTGAGTATCTGGTATTACAGGTGCATGCCACCACGCACAGCTAATTTTTGTATTTTTAGTAGAGATGCGGTTTCACCGTATTGGTGAGGCTGATCTCGAACTCCTGACCTCGTGATCTGCCTGCCTCGGCCTCCCAAAGTGCTGAGATTACAGGCGTGAGCCACCATGCCCTGCCCATTGCTTTTTTTTTAAGAATAAATATGACAGACTTCAAATCCATTTCAAGCTAACATTGAGCTACTTGGGCTACTTTTTTCTGAGACTTCTCAAACGTGACCATGTGCCTCTGCTTTGGAAATACTTTAGTGGGAGAGGAGGAGATTTCAGCTCCTTCATCGCTTGAGCAAGACTGTCTTTGATGTGGCCCTGTCTTCCTGTCTAGCCTCATATTCTTACTTTCCTACCCACTCTGTACCTATGCTCCTGGGATACCAAGCTCTTTAAGAAGTCCAATGTCGGTCAGGCACAGTGCCTCACGCCTGTAATCCCAGCACTTTGGGAGGCTGAGGTGGGCGGATCACTTGAGGTCAGGGGTTCGAGACCAGCCTGAACAACATGGTGAAATCCTGTCTCTACTGAAAATACAAAAATTAGCCAGATGTGTGGTGGGTGCCTGTAATCCCAGCCACTCAGGAGGCTGAGGCAGGAGAATCACTTGAACCTGGGATGTGGAGATTGCAGTGAGCTGAGACCACGCCCTTGCACTCCAGCTTGGGCAACAGAGTGCAACTCCATCAAAAATAAATAAATAAATAAGTCAGATGTGGTGGTGTGCGCCTGTAGTCCCAGCTACTCAGGAGGTTGAGACAGAATTGCTTGAACCCAGGAGTTGGAGGCTGCAGTGAGCCAAGATTGCACCACTGCACTCCAGCCTGGGTGACAGAGTGAGACTCCATCTTGAGAAAAAAAAAAGAAAAAGAAAAGAAGTCCAAGGTCTTTCATGCTTCTATGCCCCTGCACACACTGTTCCTGCTGCCTGGATACCTTTGTTCCTCTCACACATGACTGGCACTTATTCATCCTTTAAGGCCTCACTCCAGTTTCACCTCTTCCAGGAACCTTCCTGAATGCTTTGTGATGAAATTAAGTTCCCCTCTACTGCACCCCTGCTGGGCTTACCTGCAACCTTACACACTCCAGTGTGCTAGCGTGCATGGCCATTTGCTGCTAGCACTCTGTCAGCTTCCTGTAAAGGCTGAACGATGGGAAGCAGTCAACATATCATCATTTCCCCAGCCTCTGACAGATGGCTTTGCAGAGAGTTGCTCTCACTGTTTGTGTACGCACCAAATGAGAGAACACAGCAACAGGCCCAGGAATGAGTGAACACCTTGCTTTGAGGACTCAGACGTTTTCGCTAAGACTCCGGTGTTAGCTTATACTGCTGTTGTAACACATTGCCACAGTCTTAGTTTAAGACAACATAAAATTTGTTATCTTACAGTTCTGGAGATAAAAGGTCTACAATGGGTCTGTGTAAAATCAGGGTGTCAGTAAGGTTGGATTCCTTCTGGAGGCTTCAGGAGAGAACCCGTTTGTCTTTCCCAGCTTTCAATGTTGAAGGAATGTGCCTGCCTTCCTTGATTGTGCCCCCTTCCTCTGTTTTCAAAGCCAGCAGCACATCATCTTTCAATCTCTCTGCTTCACTCTTCTGCTTCCCTAGTCTACTTATAAGGACTCTTGGCCGAGCGCAGTGGCTCACTCCTGTAATCCTAGCACTTTGGGAGGCTGAGGTGGACAGGTCATCTGAGGTCAGGAGTTCGAAATCAGCCTGGCCAATATGGCAAAACCCCATCTCTACTAAAAATACAAAAATTAGCTGGGCACAGTGGTGGACACCTGTAATCCCAGCTCCTCAGGAGGCTGAGGCAGGAGAATCGCTTGAATCTGGGAGGCAGAGGTTGCAGACTGAGATTGCACCATTGCACTGCAGCCTGTGTGACAGAGCAAGACTCCATCTCAAAAAAAAAAAAAATAAAAAGACTCTTGTGATTACATTGGGCCCACTTGAATCATGCATAATAATGTACCCATCTCAATCATATCTGCAACATCTCTTTTGCCATGTAAAGAAATAGTTGCAGTTTTAGGCATCAAGATGTGGACATCGCTGGGGAGCCTTTATTCTGCCTACAACAAGCCCCATAGCCCCAAGTCCCCTCCTGAGCCACCCGGAACCAATGGCACAAAAGTAGCCAGCCTGCCAACCCCTGGGCAAAGGAGCTCAAACAGCGTATGAAACCCACGCAGGCTGGGCCCCAGAGCCCCGCCCCCTGCACCTGACTGTGCTGAGACCGCCTTCCCAGCTCCCTTTAACTGCACAAATGAATGAGTCTCCAGGGACGCCATCAACCCGCTCACCAAATGTGCAAGTAAATAAGCTACCAGCTCGGAATAGCTCTGAAGGTGAAAAAGTGAACTGTCTGAAGGCAGGATTCCTCTTGGAAGTTGATCTGACAGAGGGGGACATGTTTATTAGCATGGCAGCCTGTGCTTCTGAGGAGGGGGGCGAGGGATTGTGTGCAGGGGCTGGGAAAGGCCCAGATGGAGAAAGAGTTCTTGCCATGCTTATTTCTTGCCAGTGCTCGTTCTCTGCTTGGTGCAGAAAGCAGTCTCCTAAGAACATATGCCAGGCCATGGGCGGCAGAAGGACTGGGCAAGTAGACTTGTGTATTCTACTCCTTTATTTCATGATTTTCCAAAGGTGTGCTAGAAATCAGCTGTATAACAGTACTGGGTTTGGTACTCAGGGACAGACAGAGGAGTCGCCCAGAACCCCATGGGGCGATGAGTGACCACAATAGAAGGTAGAGAGTGAAAGGGTGGGATTGAGCTAAGTGGCTGCAGAAGGCAAGGCTGATAGAATCAAGGAGAGAAATCATAAGCCTCTAAATTCCAAACTGCAATGTTAATGTGGGCAGAGCACTTTGAGGCGAGCTGCTTGATGTGAAACAGCCCAGCGTTCATGTCCAGAGGCAATGGAGGAGTCCAGGCAGAGCAGCAGGGGCTGTAATTTCCCCCCACTTACCAAAGAACCCTGGCTACCGATCATGGAAAGCTGTTGGACTCCAATCTGCCCCTTGCTCTGTGTCATCCCTGAAGTTGACGTTGTACTTAAATGGATGTAAGGGTTAAAGGAGACGAAATGAGCAGAGAGCAGGCCCCAGCCTCTGGCTCCAGCTGTAGGCAGTCACCTTTCCATCCTCAGGGCCTCGTCCGTGCTGTTGCTGAGACATGGGGGCTTTCTGTCATCTTTCTCTCATCCTGGTGATGTTCATTAAATTTTCCCCGCTCACAGAAATGACCTGAGACCTTCTGCTAAAGTAACCCACCTGCCGCATTTAGACTCCATCTCAGGACCATGCCCACGTCCTTCCTTTTCCTCTCCCTGAGGCTTTGTCTGCATCCCTTTGTGTGTCCCTCTGCATGACCACAAGGATCTGTCTCTCTGGTCCACTGCTGATGTCCCAGGGTCCAGGGTTCCATAAACTTATACTGAATGAATAAATCAGCACATTCATGCCCAATATATTTTTATTTGTTTGTGTGTTTGTTTTATATTATTAGAGATGGGATCTTTCTTTGTTGCTTAGCCTGGTCTCAAACTCCAGGGCTCAAGCGATCCTCCTGCCTTGGCTTCCCAAAGTTCAAGGATTACAGGTGCAAGCCACCATACCTGGTCCCCAATACATTTTTAAATGTCCCTCTTCTGTTTTATAAGAAACTTCAGTCAAAGATGCCAAAATGACAAATATCAAATACTTGCTTGAAGCAAAGCTGAGTGTTAAGGTTGACAGGCTGGGTGGTCATCAGGAAGCAGAATCGTTGGAATTCGGGAGTCCAAGTACCCAGGTGGGAATTTTGGCTCAACATTAACCTGGACACTAGCTCCCTGAGGACAGAGAATGTGTTCCAGTACCTCCCACAGTGACCTGCCCCGACTATTTGACAAATACATAATGGGGGTATATTTGTGTCTGGTCCTTTATTCAACTTTTGCTTCTAGTAGAGGTTTTCTTCCTTGGGCCAAAGAAAGCCTGAGCTGTTTTTAAATAATCTCATTGCATTTTTTCCTTATATTTCTATTTATTTTTAGGGAAAATAATCTACTGTGATTCCAGTGTGATTATGTTTAGTGCCCATCTCTCCCAGCCCAGGAAAGGGTGATTACTTAGAACTTTCATGTATTCCTAGCTCTTTTAACTAAATAGATGTTGAAATATTATTTTGAGATACTATGTTCCCTGCTCCCTGGAGTTTTTCTTTCTAGCATGCAAAAAAGGCCCAGGGCTGTGGCAGCTTGCACAATCCTTCTCCAGTCTTTTGAATTTGCAGACAGTGGCCCCCACTAATGAATTGGCCCATCAAGCTGGTGTTCTCCATCCCTGTTAGCAAGCATGAACCTCCAGCGCAGTCTCACTTCTAATTGGAGTTTTACTTTCTGGGGCGGAAAGTTAAGCTTGGCACAATCAAAGTGCCTCTTTGTTTATGCCCATTTGCCTATGATAGAAAAGCCACCAATTTTCTAACAAAGCAGCTGGCAGTCTGTACTAGTCATTCTCTAAAACTAACTTTCCTCTTTTCCTCTCATTTTTCTTCCTTCTCTCCTCCCACCTAGGTTCTAATCCTTGTTCTTCCAATTACTTACTGAGTGACCTTGGTTAAGTTATATAACCTTCTCTAGTCCATTTTCTCCTCTGTGAAATAATAGTAGCTAACTTATAGTTCGATCCTTAATATTAAATGAGAACATGTTTGTGAGGGCCTCAACAACCTGCCTGGATCATAATAAATGCCAAATAACCGACAGCTTCTATTCTTTTCTAATTCTTTCAATCTTTGTCTCTCTCTTTCCCTCTCTTTCTCCTCTTGTCTTCCTTATGCACTTTCTTCTTTCTAGTACATACATAATTCCTCCCTTTCCTTCTTTTTATACTCTCTTAGTAATTCAGCTCCAGTGATTATCTAATGATCAGCTTGATCAGAAGTTGCAATATCAATCATCTAAAATGTACAACCGAATTCCAGGGCCCTTCGAACTGGTGTGCATCAAGAAAGAGTTGGTGTATAATGTTATCAACATTTATAGTATCAGGACCTTGTTGCTTTCTTTCTTCTCCAGCAGCTACTAGATTGCAGAGATAATCACAGAAGAGTTTATGTTTCTCTAATCCGGATGTAGGAGCAACAAGGAAACCACCTCTTAATCTAGAGTAAGATTTTATCTGGACAAAGCAAGTAAGAAATATGGTTATTATGCTAGGACTTGCATCCCCTCCCCTTGTGAATTGAGCAGAGGCTCATAAATTGTCTCCCCAGTGTTTTCAGGCCAGCTGTTAGCTGTGTTTGCTGACTCTGTGAATTATTGGTCACATGTTGCCACCTTGTTAATCATGGGAACATTTCTATTGCCTATTTTGGTGAGAAAGTCTGCTTTCTAAAGGAATACACCATTCAGCAAATCAGAGTTTGATAGCCAACGATGGTCACACATCAGCTCTGTGTTGTCTACTTTCCTCAGCAGGCATTACATTATTCCTCCAATTTTCAGTGCTGTTGATTAACATTTTCCCAATTTGAGAAAGCAGAGAAGATTTTCAGATTGATTTTCCCACTGATATGCCAAAGGAGCCTGTTTTTTTCTGTCTTCTTTCGGTTCTGTATGTGTACGTTCGTGTATGAAATAGGGACCGTTGTAGACAGGATATTTATGTTGGTGCCTAAATGCAAAGATTGATGCTTATTGGCCACAGGACAATCGCTACTAGGTGGAATTATAATAAGTTGGTCATCCTGCCTGTTACTGAGCACCGCACTCACACAGCGTTGAGGTCATTGCTTATGCTATCCAATCAGCTCTGCAAGGTTGAGCTACGGTTGCCATTGTGCACATGAGGAAGCAGGGCAGTGAATGGGTAAGTGAGGTGTCAGCATGAACAGGGGAAGGTGGAGTTGATGTTGTTTGTGGGGCAATGGAAGTGAGCCTACCTGGCACTCCAGGGCATGGATCCTAGGAACAGCCCAGGGCAACTCTTACTTGCTGTGTGGCTCAGACGGGAATTTTATCTCCCTGCTCCTCAATATGCTCATCTGTGTATGAAGGTGGGGATGCCTGCTTCTTCCCTGCCAACCTCACACATTTGGAGTGAAGATGAGGTGAAATAAAAAGTCATGAAGCCAATTTATTATGTACATAAAACAATGTGGTACTTTAGTAGTTATTATTATATCCTAAAAGTTGAGATGGTGCCTGAGGGAAGGACTGGCACGTACTGAGTATTTAATGTGATTTGGCCGAGTTCCAAACACTTCCAATGTGTTCTCTTATTTGAAACCCACAAAACGCCAAGTTGAATTATGACTCTTATTTTATATATGAAGAACGAACCTGAGGGTGAGAAGGTAAAGTAACCTGCTCAGTGGTACACAGCACATGAGCAAAAAAGATAAGGCCTGAACCTCTCTTTCCAACGACAGAATAATAACCTGGCTTTTTTCCTTCCATCATACTGGTAAAGCCAAAGCCATGCTTTTGCCCCTCTTTGAAAAACAAACAAACAAAATCAAGCCACTCGGTAAGGGATATCTTTATCAAAAGGAAGGAAATATAATATGGTTAGATCCGATCACCTTCAAGAATTATTTTTTAGCTGTGACCATGTTCTTTGTTAAATATTTATTGAGCAACAGCTGGCCATAGAAACTGTAGTTGTTCAACTGGGTTTTATTAACTCACTTATCTCCACCTGGTCCCGTGGTGATGAATGGTGCAAATAAAGCAAGCAGTAAGTGGAGAGAGCCCTACTCATTCCACAGACAGGTAAATGAAGGCTTTAGACGAGTTACAGTAATTTGACCATTTCCAACTTCGGCCTCCCTGATGTTCCAATAAGCCAGATAAATAGTTCGGCTGCTTAGAAGCAAACAAAACACAGTGGGTAGTGTAATCCAGACTTTGTAATGAGAAATAGCCAATCACTAGTCAAATATGGAGTCTGGAATAGACTCACCTGTGTTTGAATCTTGGCTTGTCCCTTAATAAGTTCTATCACTGGGGCTGAGGCTCTTATCTGAGCCTGTTTTCTCATCTGAAAAATGCAGACAGTCACAAGTGCCTGACCCCCGGAAAGTACATGGCCCCGTTCCTGGACACCGTAGGTCCTCAACTGGTGTGGGTTTCTCCTCCCCCAGTGCTCCCCCTACCCTCTGATCCCCATGGTGGAGGAAGCCTCCTGAATTCTTGAGATCTGGGATCTCACATGGTTGTTTTCCTAGATGAAGCCCTTAGGTTGTTTTGATGACTTCCCTCCACCTCCTTTATACAATGAAGTCACAAAGACTTTTCTGGTTGATTTGCCTTTCCTTTTCATAAAGTAGCCACAATAACAAACTTCATGCAAAATTGGCTCTGCAATACATTTTCATACTAATTAATAGCACCCTCAATTGAGCAAGATTTTAAGAAAATAAATTACATATATTCAGGTGTCTGGTTTTTACCGACATTAAACTTAACTACCCTGTTTGTGTCTCTTTATTGCTCTTCTTTTATAAGGATTATAAAAAAGAAGCTATAATACTTCAGCCAGGGGCTGGGAGGAAGCCGCCTTTTCATATTTCTAATAGCTTCAAATAAAATATGTTCAAGCACTGCTGGCCATCTGGCTGCTAAGGGTTGTTTAGAAAAGGCCCCCACCTCCACTCCTGATTTTTATAAGCATCAATTCTCTTTTCCAATTCCTTTGCTGGATTAAATTTATGAACTTCTCAGCCCTTTGGGTGATAAATCTGTTGATTGTGACCATTTCCTCCTTCCAGTTTCCAATTAACATGATTGGTTTGGAATCCACAGAGACAGCTTAGGTCTTGCTACTTTCGTCTTTCAGCTCAGTAGCTGAGTCAGCACAGATTTCAGCAATCACCTCCCCTCTTTAGTCATTTTCCTACTCACCCACCTTTTAGAACATGTAACAATAGCTCAATATTCTTTCCATCCACTTGAAAAAGAAAACAAAAACTAGATTTCAAGCCTGTAGGTGCAGCTTGTAATTTTTCTTTAAAAATTGCCATTTAGTACACTTAATTTTCTATAACATTTTCATACAATGGGAAACTTCATATTTGCACAGAAAAATGGATTCAGCTTCTAATCAGACAGTATTACAAGTGATTGCAATGTTGCAATGCTTTTTACAAATGCAAAGTGGCATGGGGAAGGTAGAATCATAAAGAAATGGAAATTTGCTTCAGGGTGTTCATGAGTTGCTGATTGTCTTTAGCTTCTACATTATTTTAAAAGCCCAAGTCCCAAGAAGAAGGCAGAAGGTCTAACAGAAGCCTGCACTTTCCCTGCACCCCACCTTTTTCTTCTTGTCATTTTCCATAGTCTCTTGACCATCAGTGTCACCATCTCAGTCACCAGTTGGCAGTTTGGCAATATGGAAAGGATCCAGGTACAGGTTATAGAACAAGGTTGGCTCTGTTTTTGACAGTACTACTTGTGACCTTCATGATTTTGGTTGGAGGCATTTCTATCCCTCAGTTCCAATTATAGTATCTATTAAAAAAGAAAATAAAATAGTACATACCTCTCCCAGGTATGTTATGAAACAGTGCAAGCATAATAGCTAGCACAAAGCTGGTGCATGGAAAAGAGATGATCTTATCCAATAACGTAGTCACTAAAAGCTGGAACTCTGGAGCCAGAAGGCTTGGGTTCAAATTCCAGCTCCATCTCTTCCTGGATGTATGACCTTAGAAAAATTACTTAACCTCGGCCGGGCGCGGTGGCTCACGCCTGTAATCCCAGCACTTTGGGAGGCCGAGGCGGGCGGATCACGAGGTCAGGAGATCGAGACCATCCTGGCTAACACGGTGAAACCCCGTCTCTACTAAAAATACAAAAAATTAGCCGGGCGTGGTAGCGGGCGCCTGTAGTCCCAGCTACTCAGGAGGCTGAGGCAGGAGAATGGCGTGAACCCGGGAGGCGGAGCTTGCAGTGAGCCGAGATCGCGCCACTGCACTCCAGCCTGGGCGACAGAGCGAGACTCCGTCTCAAAAAAAAAAAAAAAAAAAAAATTACTTAACCTCTATGTGTTTCAGTTTCTTTATCTATAAAATGAGACTTATAATTATAGAATATATTTTATTATTGTGAGGTTAAATGGGATAAAATGTGCTAAGGGCTGAAACTGCAATGTATGTAAATATTCTCATCTACAACATTTATCAATAGCCTATTACTATTTCCTTCAGCCAATATTTTTGAGCACTTACTTTGTGCCAAGTGTTTTTCTAGGTATTTGGCATGGTCAAAAGGGGAATTGGAACTTCAAATTCAGCTCAAACATTACATTCAAAGGGGAGCCTTTTCTTTTCTTTTCTTTTCTTTTTTGAGACAGAGTCTCACTCTGTCACCCAGGCTGGAGTGCAGTGGTGCAATCTCAGCAAAGGTGAGCCTTTTCTGTGCTTAAATCTCCAACCAGATTAGCTCCCCTGTCATGAGTTCTTATAACACCAGGACTTTTTCTTCTCAGCGGCTTTGACCATTAGTCTACACCGTTGTGCTAATTTAAATACTATTTCACCCACTAACCCATTAGCTCCATGAGAACAGGAAGCGTGTCGGCTTTGGCTCAGTAACCATGTTTAGTGAAAGGATTGGCACATGACAAGAGTTCAATTAATACTTATTGAATGTCAAAAGGAGGTAGAATTCTTTCCCTTGAGGACCTTACATTTTAGCAGAATTGTGGAACACAATGTGGCGATTCCTCAGGATCTAGAACCAGAAATACCATTTGACCCAGCAATCCCATTACTGGATATATACCCAAAGGATCATAAATCATTCTACTATAAAGACACATGCACATGTATGTTTATTGCAGCACTATTCACAATAGCAAAGACTTGGAACCAACCCAAATGCCCATCAATGACAGACTGGATAAAGAAAATGTGGCACATATACACCATGGAATACTATGCAGCCATAAAAAAGGATGAGTCCCTTTGCAGGGACATGGATGAAGCTGGAAACCATTATTCTCAGCAAATTATCCCAGGGACAGAAAACCAAACACTGCATGTTCTCACTCATAAGTGGGAGTTGAACAAGGAGAACACTTGGACTCAGGGAGGGAAACATCACACACTGGGGCCTGTCAGGGGATGTGGGGCTAGGGGAGGGATAGCATTAGGAGAAATACTTAATGTAGATGACAGGTTAATGGGTGCAGCAAACCACCATGGCATGTGTATACCTATGTAACAAACCTGCACATTCTGCACAAGTATCCCAAAACTTAAAGTATAATTTAAATACATACATAAATAAATAAGAAGTGCTGAGTCTGGAAAGAAGGGGAATTCATGGAACTCATTTATTCAGGACAGGAGAGAGGATGAGGCCAGTGACATTCCTGGGGAAAATCCAAGACCAGGAGTTGTGACAGTGATAATTCTGTGCAGTTCCATATCTTTTATTAGATGATTTTTCAGCAAATTTTTATTCTCCTCCCCCTCCCTGTGGGGTAGATTATATTTTCCTGCTGCATCAACTCTTGCTTAAACAACAGAAAGTGAGCAGATTTCATAAGAACACATCATGCAGGTACTATTTGAATGTGCTTGCATGTTTGGCTGAGTTCCTGAACTCTAGCAATTTGCCTTGAGAAGTTTAATCCCTGGAAAGCAATGACACCTTCAACCTGGGCCCCAAAATGAATACAGGTGGAGAAACCAACCTCAGCCTGAAGCCAAGCCTGCTGCCTGGAGCAGATCAGCCAGCAGAGAGACTAGCCCACATAAGCTGAACTGCAGTTGGTGGCAGATCCAAGAGCATAGGAATAAACGTGCTTGTAAGCCATTGAGTTTTGGATTGCTTAATCACACAGCGTTAGTGGAGGAATAGCTCACTAATATACCACACTTCTGATTTTTGCTTTCTATTGTTTTCCTATATGCATCACAAATTGGAGACATATTATTTCTCATGCATGCCACAGTCCATTGAAGATTACAGGGAGTGGGGTGTGAGTAAAGACTCTGCTCTACACAGTCTTTATCTACTCAGGCTCCTTGTGTCTGGGGATCAGCCATGCCCCAGGTTCTCAAAATCTTCCATCAGACTTCAGGCATCTGTCAGCAGATGAATGAGGAGAGGGTGCAGAGGATTGTTTAGAGGTTTTACGGGTTCTACGCACATTGCATTGGCCCAAACTAGTCGGTAGCTGAGCTAATTGCAAGGAAGACTGAAAACAATGGTGTAGCACAAGACAAGGATTCCAGGGGACAAGTCAAGGAACACAGAGGACCATCCATGCCATGGAGCTCAACAGAAGGAATTTAATGGGAGGGCCTAATTACAGAGGTGTTAGAAAAGCAGAAACCAGGAGAAGGTAAGGCAACCCAGAGATGAACAACTCTAGGAGGCTGCTGCCACCCCTAGAACTGACGGGCCAAGGAGCATGAGAATGCTATCAAAGTCCAGGAGCTGGCATTGCCCAAGAGATTCAGAACCTTGGAGGAGAGGCCTCCCAAGGATCCAGCCAAAATGTTGGGCACATGGGGCCAGAGACAAACTCCAGAAGGCAGCTGAAAACATAAAGAACAGAGCCATCTCATAGGATCTAGAATGACCAGGAGGGAGCCAGAACCAGTGCAAGCTACCAGGGCAAGAGCAGGAATAATGAAGGAGCCTGAACTTCTGCATCAGACTCCACCAGAGGTAGAGTGAAAAGGGAAGACATACCTTGGCTTCTCTCGTTGACCTAGGCTGGTGTCCTGGAAGCAGAGCCTGAAACAGGGAATTGCGTGTAAGTCATTTACTAACACAGGCTCCCAGGAGAAATCCGAATGGCCAGGGAAGCAAGGATGAAAAAAGGAAAGAATGTAAGCAAGGATAGGCTTCTAGGTGACATCTAATTATAGCCAGATCCTGCAGGAAGCTTTGGGGGTAAAAATTGCATTCCAGTGTTTGTCCTGCCTTGAGGCAAGGGAGATGGGCTTTTGTCCATTGCACACAAGTCAATGATGAGATATGATTCCAAGGGGGTTGTGTAACCTCAAAACACCTCTGGTGACATGGCTCCAGCCACTAAAGACCAATTCCTCAGGGAAGATCACAAGTGTGAGCCTTCAGCAGCTGGGGGATAGGCATGCTGAACTGAAAAGGGACCCTAGGAATCTGAGTGAGGCACTAACAATGTCAATTACACACTTCCTATTCTCCTATCTCCTAACAGACTTCCCGTTGGCTGAACTTGACTCATAAAATCATACATAGAGAACCTGTTTGCAAGAAAAAGAATGGCAGAGGGGCAAATCTGAGAGCAAACAAGCAAGCTGCTCAATAATACCTGTGAAGCTGAATTATACTTCCCTACATGTTTTAGGCTTTTTGGCACTTTGCAAAAATTGAATCTGTCAACAGTAGTTGGAGATTTACCATCACTAAGGAAATAGTTTTCAGTAGAAAATTATCATTTGCCTAGGAGTGCATGACAGATACTGATTTTGTGTCAAGCATACTACAATGTACTCATCGACCCAAAGGCAGTTTGAGGAGAAGCCTAGATTCAAACTTGGATAGGGTTTATCTATCCCCAGCCATCTTTGAAGTGTGAAACCGAAAATATTTTAATTTTTTTCTTGTGGATGTAAAGTATGCACTTTAAAGAAAAGTCTAAAAATCAAATAAGGTATAGGTACTGTGCACATTTAGTGTTAAAAGCCTGGAATTGGCCGGGCGCAGTGGCTCACGCCTGTAATCCCAGCACTTTGGGAGGCCAAGGCAGGCAGATCACGAGGTCAGGAGATCGAGACCATTCTGGCTAACAGGGTGAAACCCCATGTCTACTAAAAATACAAAAAATTAGCCAGGCGTGGTGGTGGGTGCCTGTAGTCCCAGCTACTCGGGAGGCTGAGGCAGGAGAATTGCGAGAACCCGGGAGGCAGAGCTTGCAGTGAGCCGAGATTGCACCACTGAACTCCAGCCTGGGAGACAGCGAGACTGTCTCAAAACAAAAAAAGCCTGGAATTACAGTGCATGGTTATTTACTGATTTATAACAGACCTTCACTAACTTGTGAATTTGCTTTATTATGGACTCTTCCTGGAATGAATAGTGTGCACCTTTACATAATAGCTCAGGAGGACCTTGCTGTGTGGCTTGCCAGTTGGTTGCACTCATGTAATTATTATATATAGCATATTTGCCCAGCTTCTCATAACTCTCTGCAAATGTTAGTTGTTGGGAGTGATCTGGTGTCCAAGAAGACTCTAGAATCCAGAAAATTAAAAAAATGTTAAACTCTTTGAAGAGGATAGAAAGAGAAATATGTCGTAGCACTTTTAAATGCCAGGAAGAGAGTTGGTTCTGTGCATCTGCCAACTCATTTTCTTTTCATTTCACTATTACAAGTTATGTAGGGTGTCGTTGTGATGCAGAGAGCAAGACAGAGACTCAGGAAGATCAGGTGGCTTACCCAAGGTCACACATTCAGAGGTGGCAAAACCAGGATTTTACTGATTCTCAAGCCCATAACAGCAAGTGGGATAACAATAACATTAATAACTGACATCAGTGATTTGGGCCTCGTACATTCTGCTGCCTCTACCTCCTCACTTGTTAGATGTCTCAGCTGAGACATCACCTTCTCTGGGAAGACTCCTCTTTAGCCCCCAGTTCATAGTCCTCTCATGTGCCACCAAAGCACATTGTCTTCCCCACATAGTAATACTTACAGCTTATATCACTGTGTTCCAATCGATTTACTCTCTGTGGTGCCCTGTGAGAACAGGGGCTTTCTTAGATTGGTTTCTCCAGCACAGTTCCCATTATATAGAAGGTGCTCTACTAATACTTGTGTATTGCTGGGGGCCAGGCAGTATCTAGTCATGTCACATTTCCTACTCCCTAAAAGGCCACCAGAGAAAAACATGCACACAGCTCTTAACACAGGAGGTTTCTTAATGAATGCTAATCCTTCCCCATCTCTGTCTTCCCATTACTCCACCCGACTGCCTAAGGAAAATACATTCATACACACGTGCAGACGCACACACATGCTTTACCTCCCCCTCAGCTTTACTGAGACATAATTTGCAAATGAATGTTGTGTATATTCAAGGTATAAAATATGATGTTTTAATATACATGTGCATTGTGAAATCATTACCACAATTAAGCTAATCAACATATCACCTTACATGATTATCTTTTTTTTGATAATGAGAACATTTAAGATATATTCTCTTTGTAAATCTTAAGTGTATGATATGCTGTTATTGACTGTAATCACTATGCTGTACATTGGATGTCCACAACTTATTCATCTTGTAACTGAAAGTTTGTACCATTTTACCCAAATCTCCCCATTTCCCTCACCCCCTAACCCCTGGAACTACCTTTCTACTTGTTTCTGTGAGTTCAACTTCTTTAGATTCCACCTATAAGTGAAATGATGTAATATTTGTCTTTCTGTTTCAGGCTTATTTCACATAGCATAATGTCCCCTAGGTTCATCCATGTTGTTGCAAGTGGCAAGATTTCCTTCTTTTATAAGGCTGAATAATATCCCATTGTGTGTGTGTGTGTGTGTGTGCGTGTGTGTGTACCACATTTTCTTTATCCATTCATGCATCAATAGGCACTTGGGTTGTTTTCATATCTTGGTTATCATACACACTTGACTAATTTATTCTTTTTTCCCCTCCAAAACATTTAATTACTAAAGGTTGGAAGGCATTTATCAATAAATCTTATATGTACCAAGTACTGCAAAGAACTCAGTCCTATAGCAAGTAGGTTTAGTGAAGTAAACTAGCTGTCCCAACATCTTCCTATCCCTCCTCCCTCCTACCCTTCCCGCATCTAGTTACCACTGTCTCACTCTCTTTGATCTCCTAAAAGTAGAAAGTAGAACAGTGGTTGCTGGAGAATGAGAAGTGTAGGTTTGCAGGAGTGGGAAGATACGGAGATGTTGGTTAACAAACACAGAATTACAGCTAGATGGGAGGAATCAGTTCTAGTGCACTGAGGGTGACCACAGTTAACAATAATATATATTTTCAAATAGTTACTAGAGAGAATTTCAAATAGGTAGTAGAAAGGATTTAGAATGTTCCCCAAACAAAGAAATGATAAATATTTGAGGTGATAGATATGCTACTTATATAAAATTACACATTGTATCCATGTATGGAAAATCACTCTGTACCTCATAAATATGTATAATCATTATATGTCAATTAAAATTTTTAAAAATAATTATTCCATCCCTGCAGGGTGCACACTGTCTAGTTGTGAAGTGTGCAACTGTACACATTTAAACGCAGTGAGTGAAGCACCAGTGATTTCTGAACACCTGCCTTAACTTCCACCAAAACATATGAAGTGCCTTTCATGTGTCAGGCTCTGTGCTAGCTCCTGTCTCTCCTGGGGGATTTTAAACTTTTTCCTCAGGGTTCTAAAGATTCTTTTCACCTAGATAACACCTAAAAACTGAATGTGAACTAAGTCATATGATGGATGAGTGACCTGGGTGAATTATTGAATCCTCATAAGTTTCAGTTTTCTATACAAAGGGAGTAGTAAGAATGTAATTCTAATAGGGTTGTTTAGAGAATAGCACATAAAGCACTTAGCACAATGCATGGACCAGAGCAAGTAACTAATCAGCAAGCATTGCCAGTCATTATCATTACTGTATTAGTGTGTACTCACGCTGCTAATAAACACATACCTGAGACTGGGTAATTTATAAAGGAAAGAGGTTTAACTGATTCAGTTCCACATGGCTGAGGAGGCCTCACAATCATGGCAGAAGGCTAATGAGGTGCAAAGTCACATCATACATGGCAGCAGGCAAGAGAGATCATGTGCAGGAGAACTCCCCTTTATAAAAACCTTCAGATCTCATGAGACTTATTCATTCTCATGAGAACAGCACAGGAAAGTCTCACCCCTGTGATTCTATTACCTCCCACCGGGTCTTTCTCACAACACGTGGGAATTATGACAGCTACAATTCAAGATGAGATGTATGTGGGGACACAGCCAAACCATATCAATTACTATTCCTTATTTTGCCTTATTTGATATTCACAATAATGGTGAAATGTAGATTTTGAGGGCAGGGTGCTCTTTATTTTGTTCCTTTTATTTCTATAGAGGTTGAGGGAAGGGGGTTCCTTCTGGATTTACCAGAGATAAACAGTTTTAGAAAAACATTTCTGTTCCCTTTGCACACTCTCAAGCCTACAGGAGTCCTGTGTTAATGGGACTGGTCAAGTGGTGATAACATAGCTATCATATTTTATTATCATGAGACTCATTTTTTTTCTCTATTGATTAAAAATCCATCACAGAGGAAGGGTATGATTAATTGTAAGGTTTTCTGCAAACTATCCCTTTTTTCTCTATTTCACAAATTTAGAAAGTCAGGCTCAAAGAAGTTGGGTCACCTCAAAAGACATGGCAGAGCTGGAATCTCAACCCATTTTTTCCCAACTCTAAGTCCAGAGTCATCTCCTTTCCTTCTGTGCTGCATTCATTAGCCAAGTAGCCTGCTTTGACTCTGAGCTTGTGAAAACACTTCATTTGTAGGTAATCTCTACTTTCACAACTCAAATTCAGAAAGAAATTTTGATTCACTTACTTAAAAGTACTATAATGGACACACTGATGCAACTTCAGTTTTTGGTCTGACATATGAACAGCTTGGAAGTTGTCACTTCCATCCTCACAACTAAATAAAAACCAAATAAATTAAAAATATCAACAACTCTTCTTAGATCCTTCAGAGAACTGAGGTCACTGGGCGAACTTCTGCCCCTAAACCTGGAGTAGCAGAGAGATGAGTACAGAGAATCACAGCTTATGGAGGGCAGAGGTCCACAGCTGGAACCAATACCAGTAGAAACACTCAATTATAACTGAAAAATTTCTGGAGGCTCCATGTGGACTACTTTGAGAGTTAATAACTTTGGGGAGCGGACAGTCTTCAGAAAGACCCAAACTTTCATGGCTTTACCTACAAAAAGGACCCTACAAGTTCTCAGGATGAATTTTGGGAAACACCGCCTTCACGCTTCCAGTAGAGGAGGAGAAAAGTAGACATTTTGAATTATGCCCAGAGCTCTCTGTTATCCTTATTAAAGCATCTCAGGAGAATCTATTTTACCAGCATCTAACCGGCCTGGGAGAAGGGAAACATCCAAGTCCAGACTCCATTAACCTTTATGTCTCACCTAAGCAGGGACGAAAGGGAAAGCCGGGAAACACTTGCAAAGGTCATAGCCTAGGGACACTGGCTACGTAAAAGCGACTGAGACATAATCAAAGGAATAGAGAACATTTTCCCTCCCCTCATTCCTTACCATCCCTTGAATGAGTAGGGTGCCTGTATAATAACAGAAGTTACAGCTAAGAAAACTGTAAGCCTCAGACATTATTTTAGAAGGATTTTCTAAGGACACTCAATGACAGCAGATTAAGACAGAAACAGTAGATACATTAGAGGAAATTTTAGCTTATGACACCACAGGTACAACAAACAGCAGACAGCCTAACTTTTAGCCATGTGTTCATACAACCTCACACTAAAGCCATATCTACTTAAGCTCCTTCTACCACATACCTCATGTCCCACGTTTGACAGAAAAAAATTATAAGCATTACTGAAAGTCAAAAACACAATTGAAGAGACAAAGCAAGTATCAGAACCAGACTGAAATACAGCAGAGATTTTTGAATTATTAAACGCGGAATGTAAAACAAATATGATTAATAGGATAAGGACTCTTATGTAAAAAGTAGACAACATGAGAGAAAAATGGGTAATGTTAGCAGAGAGATGGAAACTCTAAGACTCAAAAAAAAATTGCTAGAAATGAAAAACACTGTGACAGAGGCTGGGCACTGTGGCTCACACCTGTAATCCTAGCACTTTGGTAGGCTGAGGTGAGAAGATCACTTGAGCTCAGGGGTTGGAGACCAGCCTGGGCAACATGGTGGAACTCAATCTCTATAAAAATGTTAAAAAGTATCGGGGTGTGATGGCACATGCCTGTAGTCCTAGCTACTCAGGAGGCTGAGGCAGAAGGATTGCTTGAGCTTGGGAGGTCAAGGCTGCAGTGAGCTTGGAGCATGCCACCACACTTCAGCATGGGCAACAGAGCAAGATCCAGTCACAAATACATGCACACACAAAAAAAACACTGTAACAGAAATGAAGAATATCTCAATGGGCTCATTAGTAGACTGTGCACAGCCAAGGAAAGAATCAGTGACCTTGAAAATATGTTAACTGAAACTTCAAAACCCGAAGAGGAAAGATAAAAGAGGGTAAAAACAAAACAGAACAGGATGTCTAAGAGCTCTGGGACCATTTAGAAAGTGTAACATATACATAATGGGAATACCAGAGGGAGGAAACACAGCAGAAAAGAAGAAATATTTGAAGTAATAATGGCCAAGTGTTTTCCAAAATTAAAGACAACCACTAAACCACAGATGCAGGAATATCAGAGAACACCAAACAAGATACATAGTAAAAGATTTACATCTAGGCATATCATATTTAAACTGTAGAAAATCAAAGACAAAGTAGAAATCTTAAAGGAAGCCAGAGGGTAAATAATTCCTTCTTACCTTTAGATGAGCAAGGAGGAGCATTATATCAGTCTCATCTTCAGAAAACATGCAAGCAAGAAGAGGGTGGGGTTAAATGCTTAAAGTGTTGACAGAAAATAACATACCTCGAATTCTATAGTAAGCAAAATTATCCTTCAAAAGTAAAAGGGAAATAAAGACATTCTCAGACCAGAAAACAAAAATTGAGGGAATTTATTCTCAATAGGGCTACTTTGCACATACACACAAAAAGTTTAAAAATAGCACTTTAGAGAGAAGAAAAGTGATATCATCCAGAAAGCAGGATCTATGTAAAGGAAGAGCATTGAAGAAGGAATAAATGAAGGTGCATTAGTTTGCTAGGGCTGCCATGACAAAGTACTATAGACTGGGTGGCTTAAACAACAGAAATTTATTTTCTCACAATTCTGGAGACAAGAAGCCCAAGATCAAGGTGTCAACAGGGCTGGTTTCTTCTGAAGCCTCTTTATTTTCTTGGCTTATAAATGGCCATCTTCTCCATGTCTTCACAGGGTCTTTCATCTGTGTGTGTCTGTCCTAATTTTCTCATTTTATAAAGACATGTGTAATACTGGATTAGGATCCACCCTAATGACCTTATTTTAACTTAATTACCTCTTTAAAGACCTTGTTTCCAAATACAGTTCCATTCTGAGATGTTGTCTCTATGCTAATTCTATGCTAAGTCCAAGGCTGAGCCCTCAATAGGCCCCGCGCACCCCTCCATAAGGCCATGTGTTTTCTTTGGGGTAGTGAATACTATGGGCATCCTTCCATTGCCTAACTTCATTGCAATGGCAACTGTTCCTTGGTAAAAAAAAAAAAAAAAAAAAAAAAAAAAAAAAAAAAAAAAAAAAAAAAAAGGCAGCGTGTAAGGCATTTGGTAAATCCATACATCGGCTAAGCATCAGAGACTGGAAAAGTATATTCAGTCACATAAATCTAGGTTAGGTGTCAATTTCAGTGAGAGTAAATTCCTGCCTCACCAAAATGAATGACATTTTAATCAGTCTGCCTCCAGGTCAGGTAGGCTGGCTGATTCTCTCACTGAATTAGGCACCATAAAAGGCCTCAGGGCTGGTTGCTGTTTCTGTAACAGTACTCACAGGACAATGGCAGTAACTGTGTCAACCCAGGTGAGGGGAAGTCATGCTTACAAGAAGAGCCTCAGTCCATGCTACTATGAACACTTTTCCATAAACCCTTTGAGCAAGCATGGGAATTATATGGAAAGGAGGCTGAATGTTATCAGTAGAAAACCCTAGCCACCTGATTATTAAAGACCTCTTCTGCAAAAAACAAAATATATATATATCCTATTCGTGAATATTTTCAGTGGGCACATTCAAATTTTTGTTATGACTGCAAGCAAAACACAGACTTAATTAACTTGAGCAAAAAAAATAACTTACTGGAAAGGTAGGAGCAATTGAAGTAATTGAAGGAGATGTTGGAGATTCAGGCATCAGAAGGCATCCAGGTGGCAGGAACTAGAATGGTAGTTAGGGTGACTATATAGTTTATCATCTCAACAAGAACCCTTTGGACAGTGAAAAAAAAGCACTACTGATAATTGTGTTGGGACAACAGGCACGTATCAGGACTTTAGTCCACGTCTCCTGACTCCAGCCCTTTCAGCTGGTGCAACCTCATGCAAGATACTTGACCTCTTTTAGACACTTCTAGATTCTGCTACTTTATCTCTAACTTGGCAGTGAAAAAGCCTGGCAGGAGTAGGATTGTTTTAAACACAAAATGAAACAATGCATATAAATGTGATAACAATGCATATAAATCCAGCACATTGTGAATTTTCAATAACTCTATTCCTCTGGGGCCTGGACCTTATTCTTTTTTCAAAAAGGATTTGAGTTTTTTGCAATAAAAAGAGTTCCAGTTCAGTCTTAGGAGATGAACAAATCTGGATTTGATTCCTGATGCTGCTGTTGATTAACTGTGTGACCTTGGGCAAGTTTCGTAACTTCTTCAAGCCTTAATGTACTTAAAGGAAGAAAGATCTCCACCTCCAGGATGTTTTATAAGATGAGGTTTAAATGAGATGAGAGTTTTGGACATGCCTGGTGCCCTCTCCAGCAGCAGCAGGTGCTCAATGAGCACAGTGGAATTGGCTGTTCATTTCCAGCTCATCAGAGCTTTCTTAGTGCTTCCAAGGTAAACAAGAACCCCTGCAGCAAAATAAAATGTTCTCAAACCACAGAGCAAATAAGCAATTTGTCAGGAAGTCCATAAGATAAGGAGGCATGAATAATTCCAAGGTATCCTCTGTGGTACCACAACAGTCTCTGGTGGTTCTTGGAGAATCTGCTATAATCAACCACCAGCAGGAGCTTGCATTGAACAGAAGAGAAAGGATCACAATTGCAAAAGATACAATTGCAAAAGTTTAAATCCCAAAAGATCAAAATCCTGAAAATATAATTAGGAAAAAATAATTAAAAATTATTTAAAAGATATTTATTTACATTTTTTAAAAGGGATTGATTTAAGAAATATATAAAAACATGACTGGACATTTCATAGGCCACGTTACATGATAAAATAGGCAATAGTAACACATATTTTTGCAAGGATAAACACTCAAATATACTAACAACAGTCACACAAGTGTAACAATTATGAGTAGCTGAACTGTATTCATAAAGGAACAGCTTATATAACTGCAGTCATCTGACATACCATGACGGACAACTTGAGTCTTTGGATGAGATAAAAAACCATGATGGGTCACCCCTGCATGTGCAGTCACCCAAAGATCTGAGATCTCGAGAACTTTTTTTCTTTTTCCCAAATGCAGATGTATATGAAGGATATCCTCTCACTTATTGAGGAAGTTTCAATATTGTATACACATTCACAACAATTACACACAAAGTCTACATTGTGACAGTGCACTTTTGTGGAGTCAAATTTGCAAAAAAAAAATGCATAAAACAAATTAGAATTTATATCCCCGGTATTGAAAATGATGTGAAGATGGAATACATATCATAGCAAATTGTAAATAATAATGCTGACAATTTAAAATAGTGAGGGAATAACTTAAAAATAAGAAACAATTTAAAAATTGAAATACAAAAGCTGTATTACAGGAGTAAATTATGGGCGATTGCACAGAGGTCTTCCATAAGAGCTCTCCAATTTTCTTGATTATTAACTATATTTGGAAGTCTCTTTTTTTTTTTTTTTTTTTTTTTTGAGATGGAGTCTACCTCTGTCGCCCAGGCTGGAGTGCAGTGACACCATCTCGGCTCACTGTAAGCTCCGCCTCCTGAGTTCACACCATTCTCCTGCCTCAGCCTCCCTAGTAACTGGGACTACAGGTACCCGCTACCACGCCCAGCTAATTTTTTTTGTATTTTTAGTGGAGATGGGGTTTCACCGTGTTAGCCAGGATGGTCTGGATCTCCTGACCTCGTGATCCACCCACCTCGGCCTCCCAAAGTGCTGGGATTACAGGCGTGAGCCACTGTGCCCGGCTATATTTGGAAGTCTTGCATCATAATGAATAGCTGCTTTTTTTCTTTTAGAGTATGGCTCTAATACGTTCACATTTGTTTTCTACGTGGCGCTGCTCTTTGTGAAATTATTCTATGATTAGATATATATTGACATAAGCATTCTCTATTAAAATTTTCCATCTTCTGTGTCATGCTTCCGTGTTGTTTTGGATACAAGGAAATTCATTTTACATGCACTCATATACAGACAGCAGATTCAGTGAAAACAATGCTGCTGATTGAACAGCAACACTGTTGTGTAAGTGTCTTCTTATCCTACTGTGCACATAATTATTTTCAAACCAGTCGGTAACTTCACTGGCTTCTTCAGACAAATGCCGTTTTAATTCATTAAAAGCTCCTGGAACTTCATCAGCTGGAAGGAATGCCAATGCAGACAAACGATGCATTATTAAACTGAAGTTTTCATGGTTGTCGTATCATGCAGCTAATCCACTGATTTGAATTGTCCACCAAATGCACTGCGGTGAATGGAAAAAAAGCAAACTTTAATGGTAAGTCCTTGAAGTTGACTTTTAGAAGCCTTTATAGCACCTAATTCCAAAGATGTCATTATGTCTACTAGACATTAGGGATTTTAGAATTTAGGGATTTAGACTAGGGATTTTGATCTTTCAGGATCTCAACATTCAGGATTATGGCATTTGTGATTATGACTTTCAGGATTATGATCCAAACCTGAGCAGAGAAGTCCCCCGTCTTCTGGAATGAAATTCTGGAATCCACTGGACTTGTTCTTTCTGTTCCCATTTTCCTCCAGTTGCCCTGTTGGCTGGGGAGCTTGAGGGAGCAATAGCAGACTTAGATATCTGGACTGGAAGAGAGGTATGAGTTTTATTTCCATATTTGTCGTTTTGTGTTTGACTTTAGGAATCACTATCTACCTCTAACTTCCGTTATCTCATCAATAAGAGGAATCGGGGCTTTGGAGTATTGGTCAGCATCAGGCACAGGTGCCATCCCCTCCTCTACCCAAAGCCCACGATGTACATCAGGAACTCATCAGGACACTTTCCTGCTGAGCCCAGACAGGCTTCAAAACCCTTGTCTAGATGACCACTGCAAATCAGTCTATGTTAGTTCATGAAATAAACTAAGTTTAAAATAGTGATAATAACAGCTCATGCTATTTGAGTGTTTACTGTGTGCATTACATGTTTTAACTTGTTCAAGCCTCACAACAATGCTAGCTACCACTATTATCCCCATTTTATCAATGGACAAAACTAACAGCTCATCCATATTTGACTATGGGGGGACGCTTGTGTCTATACTTACTCTGTCAGCCTGGAGGGAGGGCTAGCTATTCCATCTTCACCCTTTACTCTTATAGCTCCTACATTCTATGATTCCATCATCAAAATTGTCCTTTCCCCTCGAGGTTGGTTGTAACCTTAGGTGATTCCGTTCTCTGTGCATCTCTTTCTCTCTCTTGGTCAATCTTCTCTGTCTCTGTGTCTTGCCTGGCTACCTTCTCTTTAGTACTTACTTCACAGGAAGAAATTCTACTGGCACAGAACCAAGCTGTGTCTATGAGTTGACACTCAATTCTCTTTATGGTGCAATGTGGCCAAGATACCACCCCCATCCCCTTGCCCATATATATGACTTTTCACAGGTGGTAATGACAAAAGGTAAGGCTTGGGTATCCTTGCCCCAAAAATATCATCACCCACCTATTTAATGTGTTCTAGTAACAAAGCTTTTTGATCTACAGGATTTTGTCTTATCTGCACAGCCCTATGAGATAGTTGTTAATCAATTTTATTTTAGGGAGAAGGAAATAGGCTCAATGAGGTAAAGTGATTCACTCAGGTAATAATTCACATAGCTGGGTTTTAAAGTTGGGGCTTCAACTCTAAGACACATAAAGGGGAAAAAAAGAAGAACTTTCCAACCCCTCAAAGAGATCTAGGGCCCATAGAGTCAGCAATGTAATGAAAAACAACAGTAGCACTGCTTTGGAGTTAGGGAATATGGAATCTTGTCTTTACTTAATAGCTGACTGGTGGCCTTGAACAAGTCACTTGAACAAGACTGAGTCTTGGAGAAGCCTCAGTCTCTGTCAGTCTCTGTCAGTCTCTGTTGATTTAAAATGTTAACATTGAGACTTGACTTTCCTGCCTCTTGGGACAATGAGGAAATGGCTCTGTGTGTGCAGAGACATGAAGCGATGTAATTGGTGTTACCATTAGTGTTGCTACCCATATTCCTGCTATTCCTTTAATATTAACCTTTCTTGACTTCAAGTTCTCTGCCCTCAGCCCCTGGACATCATCTGGTGTCACCTTGTATGGCATTTCAAGCAGAGAAGGAGAGGAAGCAGGACGTAAAATCACCGTACTTCTCTGGAACATGTGAACAAGGGTCTCTATCCAGGCTGATACATGGTTTTGGATGGAGTTAGGTGCATAGTGGGTTGAGGCAAAGGAGCAGACACATTAGAGATTAGAATGCTGTCTGGGTAGAGTTTCAGGCCAGACGGGGACCATGTGCATGGTGGGACCCTTGGCAGAGCTTAGTGAAGAAGACTCATAGCAGGGGTTGAAGGAGGCCTGGCACCAGGGACTTACCTCAGGGATCCTGGTTCCTAGATGTGGGGGCAGCCAAATGACTCCCAGACCCTACCCATCCTGTCTCCTTAGGGCTCAGAGCTGAGGGAGATTGAGCCCTGTAAAGGCAGAGGGTCAGGAATAGAACTGGGGCAGGCACACACAGACATAACCAACCAACAGGGCTACGTCTTCAGCCCCTAGACATCCTCAGAAGCCTCTCTGTCCTGTTTGCATGCAGTTTAAAGACAGGTGGAGCTGACAAAGGCTATTGCAGGGCTTCATTTTGCACCTTGTTCAAATTCATCAAACTGGATTTGGCCCATCCATCTAGATAACTTGGGACCTAGAGTGACTTCCAAGCCAGCCTCAGTGCTTCTATATTTTGGGTCAAGTTATATGAGGGGTGTAACTTGGTAACTGCTCTCAAATTCCTCTGAAAGAGACTTTACTTTCAACATAACTAAGGCAGCATCATGGGCGCTATGGTTTTTATGTCTGTGTTTCCTCCAGAATTTTTGTTGAAACTTAATCCTCAATGCAGCAGTATTGAGATGGGGCTTTTAGAAGGTGATTGAGCCACAAGAGCTCCACCCTAAGAATGAGATCAGTGCATTATATAAGGGCTGCAAGGAGCTAGCTAGGCCCTTTTGCCTGTTAATCCATTCTGCCTTGTGAGGTCACAGCATTTATCTTACCAGAGGATGCAGCAACACAATAGGACACCACCCTGGAAGTGGAGAACAGGCCCTCACCAGACACTGAACCTGCCAGCACCTTAATTTTTCACTTCTCAGTCTCCAGAACAATGAGAAATAAATATCTACTTTTTACAAATTACCTACTCTTGGGTATTTTGATATTGCAACATGAAAGGACTAAGACAATGGGCCTTCATAGTGCTAGAAAATACCAAACGAAAACTGTAGTCTCCTCTAAGAAAAATGTTGAATCCCATTTCCTAGCATTCAGAGGCCTGTTTACTAATTCATGGGATGATAACTTCACCAAAGACATATGCTAAGAACCCTTGTCTTGTTTTCCAGAATAATCTTTCCAAAGACTCAAGATCAATCAAGCTGTTCCTGGCTTCCTAGCCCCTCAAGGAATGTCCAATCTCTTTACCTTGGCTTAACAGCCAAATCATAATCTGACCCAATACAAGCTCTCTGGTGTTATGTCTCCACACTTTTTTGCACTTTTCTGCACACAGCCACACTTCCCAGGCCCCGTGCAAACTGGAGTCATCTCTACTCCATGGACTTACTGGATCCTGTCATGGCTCTGTCTTCACATATTTATTAATCCATACATGTCATTTGGTGTCTTGGGTGTACCACATTGCTTTCTAGGTTCAGAGGTGAGAGAACAGGAAATTCAAATTTTTTATGCTATATGTCTTACACTCTAAGGAAGAAACAGACATTAAAGTAACAAGCAAATAAATATATAGCACAATGTCAGTGATAAATACTGTGAGCAGAGTTAGTGCCAGATAAAGGGATAGAGAGCAACAGAGGCTACTGTTTTAAGAAGCGTGGATAAGAAAGGTGATATGGTTTGGCTCTGTGTCCCCACCCAAATCTCATCTCAAATTGTAATCCCCACACGTAGAAGGAGGGATCTGGTGGGAGGTGAGATGAGAGATCATGAAGATCATTACCCTCATGCTATTCTCGTAACAGTGAGGGAGTTCTCACAAGGTCTGATGGTTTAAAAATGTGTGGCAGCTCCCCACTTGCTTGCTCTCTCTCCCCTGCTGCCACATAAGATGTAAGATGTACCTTGCCTCTTTGCCATCTACCATGGTTGTAAGTTTCCTGAGGCCTCCCCAGCCATGAGGAACTGTGAGTCAAATAAAGCTCTTTTCTTTATAAGTTACCCAGTCTCAGGTAGTTCTTTATAGCAATGTGAAAATGGACTAATACAGAATGCATCTCTGAAGAGAGGACATTCAAGCAGAGACCTGAATTAAAGGGGGAGCAAGCCACATAGATGTCGAAGGAAGGAGGGAGATTCCAGGCTGAGGGTAACAGTGGGTCATGCTGGTGCACAGGATCAAGACAGTTCCAGTTCTTAAGAGCTTACATTCAAGCAAAGGACATAGACACTGAAAAAATAATTCCACAATAGCTGTCACATTTACCCAAATCATAAAAAAATTGTATAGTGCGATGCATGTTACAAAAATGTAGAATGTAATGGAAGCATGTAACTGGGGAATCTAAACTTGTCTGGGGCATGTCAGATCAATTCTTCCAATTATCCAGCTCCAGTTCCTTGAGTCTTGTCTCTACTCCATGTCTGAGAAATCTTAGGAAAGATAGAACCTTGGTGTTCATCAAATAGAACATGTTGCCCTGTTGTCTTCCCATCAGAACCACCTGAAGTGCTTCTATAAAATATAAAATACTCATGATTGAGCCCACTACATAACTGTCGAGTTGGTTCCCCAAGAATGGCCCAAGAATTTTTATTTTAAAGAGAGTCTTTGTTTGTTTTGTTTTGTTTGCTTGTTTGAGACAGACTCTCACTGTCGCCCAGGCTGGGGTGCAGTGGCACGATCTCGCCTCACTACAACCTTTCCCTCCCAGGTTTAAGCAATTCCCCTGTCTCAGCCTCCTGAGTAGCTGGGATTACAGGCACCCACCACCATGCCCGGATAGTTTTTATATTTTTAGTAGAGATGGGGTTTCACCATGTTGGCCAGGCTGGTCTTGAACTCCTGACCTCAGGTGATCTGCCTGCCTCAGCCTCCCAAAGTTCTGAGATTACAGGCATGAGCCACCACGACCAGCCTTTATTTTGTTTTTGAGATAGGGTCTCCCTCTGTTACCCAGGCTAGAGTGCAGTGGTGTGATCATGCCTCACTATGTCCTCGATCTACTCAGCCTTAGGTGATCCTGCCACCTGAGCCCCTCCCAAGTAGCTGGGACTACAGGCATGTGCCACCATACCCAGGTATTTGGTTGGTGCAAAATTAATTGTGGTTTTTGTCATTAATGGCAAAAATCACAATAACTTTTGCATCAACCTAATAATTTTTGTGTTTTTTATAGAAATGGGGTTTCGTTACATTGCCTAGGCTGGTATCAAACTGCTGGGCTCAAGTGATCTGCCAACCTCTGCCTCCCAAGTTGCTGGGCTTAGCCTAGCTAAAGAGACATCTAATACACAGTCAATCCTCTGAAGCCTCCATCCAACCTGCCAACATTTTTTTTTTTTTTTTTTTTTTTGAGCTGGAGTCTCGCTCTGTCACCCAGGCTAGAGTGCAGTGGTGCAATCTCGGCTCACTGCAAGCTCCGCCTCCTGGGTTCATGCCATTCTTCTGCCTCAGCCTCCCGAGTAGCTGGGACTTCAGGTGCCCACCACCACACCCGGCTAATTTTTTGTATTTTTAGTAGAGACGGGGTTTCACCGTGTTAGCCAGGATGGTCTCAATCTCCTGATCTGGTGATCCGCCTGCTTCGGCCTCCCAAAGTGCTGGAATTACAGGCGTGAGCCACTGCTCCCAGCCCCTGCCAACATTTTTTGTCTGGTACCTTTGTGATTGAGAGGGGAGCTCACCCCTCTTCCACTATTCTAGTAAAACCATATCCATTTTTGGACAGCTCAAATAATTAAAAATCAGGCCTTAATTTTGAGCATCAATCTGGTTTTTTTGTTCTGCAGTCTCTATCAAACTTGTATAGTAGATGCTTGTGGCCCTTGAAAATATTTTGTTTTTTGACTAAAGTTTTAATGCTTAAAATTAATTATTAGCCTCAGAAGTAGAGATTTTACTTATCTGGCTCCTCTCAAAAAATCAGATCTTTAAACATGGGGCTGGTTTCCCAAAAAGAAAAACGGGAAGGACTTGAGCAGCTGCTGCCTGATTTTTGTTGGAGTCTGAGAAAGCCATATGGCCACACTCAACACACTCTGGGTCATCTTCACCTGGTCCGCCTCATCATCGTCATTGTTGGCCCAGCCCCTTTAGATGTTGGATTTGAGGCCTCTCTTTCTTGTTACTGCTTCTGGGAATCTCAGACAGTTCTTCATCCTCCTTTATGTGATCACCTCTTCTGCTCTGGATTCAGTGACCATCACTCTCCCAAGTTTCCTCAAGCCCCACATCCTCCGGGTGTCCATCTCCCTGCCAGAGCCAGGTTTCCAAACTCTCTACCATCTTGGTTTCTCCTCTAGATCCTTCGGTGTGTTAAAGTTTTTCCCAAAAGCAAAAAGCAACATTCATTTATTGAATGGCCAATACAGCGTGTTCACTTTGGAGTTTCAGATTTGTTTCCATCTTCAAAGTCCTGGGTTTGTACATCTTCATTCTTCTCCAAGTCCTCCCACCTCCACGCTTGTTTCCTTCCATTCAATGTTTCTTTGACATTTTAATTTTACTCTCTTTTCATATCTGCAGCCTGCCCAATTCACCCAGGCATTATTCCCAATTTTATTAAGAGATTATTGCTTACCTACAAAATAAATCTCCTCACATCTCAGTAGCTGCCAGTTGAGGTTCAGTTAATAATGTCTTCCCTTGATCTTTTGCAAATAGTTTCACACTTCATTAAGAATCTTAGTAAAGCTCTCCAACACACACACATGCACTGACTCTTACCCACACACTAATATGCAGCAGGAGGCCAACGTATTTACTCATGAGCCCTTCTAATAAGTAGAAAATTATCTTTATTGGGAAGGAATGCTTTTATAAGTGTTTTGATCAATAGAATAGGAGGTGGGTCCAGTTCCCAGCCCTGACTCACCACCCTGTATTGTTCTGGGAATTAGCTACTGTCAGTTACCCAGTGAGGGAAAGTGGTTTTGCATAAAAACCAAAGAAAAGTTTGAATTCCTGGGGGAAAATCAAGAAGAAAAGAGAAAGGAGGCAACTAGTGACTGCATGGGTCAGTGACAGCCCATGGTGGGGTGGCCAGAGAAGGACTTGTGGAGAAAATTCCCCCTAACTCTCATCTCCTCATCTTTTAGTAAAGTCTACATTGATCACCAGTTCTCTTTGGGACAGTGGATTTCTTTGGGGGAAGGCAAAACTTTGCCAAGTTTTGTATCCGGGCTTTGAGAGGTCAAAAGCAGAGATGGTGTGGACCCTGGAACTAGAGACAGAGGAGATCATGGAAGGAAAAGTCTCTAAGAGTTGAAGAAATGGTAGATGGCCTGTGATGTCCACAGGCCATGCCTGGATTCTGAGCTAATAATACCAGTTCCCCAAGATGCTGAAATCCTTAGCTCTCCTCTTAGTTACCTATTTTTTTTGCCATTTATCTACTGATTAATACATCATTTTTCTGTATCGGTGGCCTTAAAGTTAGCCAAGCAAATACTTTCTTTGACATATCGAACCACAAAACTTCACCCCTAGGTTGGAGATGGGGAGGAGTGAGTGGCTTTTATAGGCTCACCGAAGTTAAGAAATGGAAAAGAACTTAAAGATCCTAAAGAAGTGTCTGAATCCCCTCTGCTCCATTGGTATGTACTTGCAAACTGTGTTTGAGCACCCCCATTGGTGGGGCTCACTTCTTGAATCAGCCCAACACGTTCTTGGGCAACTGTGAGATAGGAAATACCTGCCTTAGACTGATGCAAGTTTCTTCCTTCATAATTCTACCTACTTACCCTCAACCTACAACTAGGTACACCTAGAACAAACACATTGCTCTGACAATAACATGCTTGAGATATTTTAGAGATGAAATTCTCCAGACCCTTTTCTTTGTGTTACTTAGTTTTGCTTTCAGTGTTCCTCTTACAGCAGGCATTTAAACCCCCAGAACATTCTAGAGACTCTCCACTGGATGAACTCCTGTAGGTGTGTCTTCTAAAACAAATGTGATAATCAGAACTGAATGTAGTGTTGTAGATATGTGATCAGCATAGTGCCCCGTCAATTCTATGCCTGTAATAACTTCATCCTTTACTATCTGGCTAAGGGGAGTTCCCATACCTTCCATGCATGTACCACCTCCTGGTATTAAGCAAGGAAAAACAGAGACCTGTTTTGTTTCAATTCTGCAGCACATTTTGTAGATAGAACAACTTCCATCTCAGAGAATTCTGTCATAGGTCAGAGAGTCTTTTCTTAGGAGAATAAGCTCTAAACCATTAGCAGCATGAATCATAGAGTAGTGAGTCCTAAATAGTAGTTTCAATTTCTGTGAAGACTTCACAAAGTGATCTGAAGATTTTCTGATTGACTACTCTAAGAACTCAAGCTTCTGAAATGAATGTCATTAGAGGCCATCCCATTCAAGATAGGTTCAGCAAAGACATGGTTATCTTTTCTTGATCTCTTTTCATAAAAATAAGTATCCAGCGAAGCTGCCATGTTTTCAGTGTTTATGTTGCCAATTAAAAGAGTTGGCTGTTTTCTATATTTTTAAAAAAATAATTTCGCATCCTGTAAACACACCTCCACTTAGCCTGCAAAAGTCAGAATTGAAAGGAGAATAAATAAGACGGATGAGCAAAAGCGTAGTGAAAAATGATTTGCTTTTTACTAAATTAAATTGCTGCTTAGTTGCTATGATTTTTGTTTTTATTATTCTAGAGATACAACAATGGTGAAATTATGATTGTAATGGAGTCCTAATTGGGCACTTAGTGTGTGTCGATACCGTGAAGGCATTTTCTCATTTAACATTCATAGCAACACCATGGAATGACGGGGCAGAGGCTCAGGGGAGGGATATGTCTTGCAGTGAGTGGTGTGCTGCGCCAGTGGTGTGCTGGTTCTGCCAGGTGCAGGCTCTGGGGAGAAGGGAGAAAAATCTCTTTCTTAACTGAGTTATTTTGTGTTATAAAAGGGTAGCTTCTCTCTTTTTAGCATCCTGGTTTCTTCCAATAACATGTTAGCTATTATCGTTACTACAGGTGTTATATAAGGTGATGTGGGAGACTCAGAAATGAAAAGAAAGAATGCACATAATGTAGGTTTTGGTACATAGTATATGCTCAATAAATATCATTCTAAAATATATATTGTTCAGTAGAATAGTCAGAGCTGAACACTCTGTCATGCAAGACAGTTTTAAATAGAGATGTTAATTCATTCAACAAATATTTGTTGAAAACTTAATACATTGCAGGAAGAAACAAAGGAGCAGAAGGGAGGGAAATCTTCCATTGGAAAGTCCTTGATATTTTCTTAGCAGCTTAACTATACCCTTTCTTACAGGAGAAACCTAAAACAAGCCAGTAATTTATTCAAGGTCAACCAGCTGGTCCCTGGAAGAACCTGTGTTTGAACCTATGTTTGCACAATACGCCACATGCTTGAAGCTTTCACTGCCCCATTCAGCTTCTCAGCATGAAGGTTTCCAGTTCCTGGCACTTGATCTGGAAGCCGTAGGGTTTGGGAAATGAGGACAGATGATGAAGCGGCTGAGTGGTAGAGAGCAGATCAGGGTTGGGCTCCTCTTGTGCTTATAGCTCAGTGCTACATGCCTGGTAGGGATCCATGCCAGACCAAAGGGAAGCCCCTCAGGGCTTAGGAGATTGTAGAGCATCTTTTAAGGCTCAGAGCACCCTGCTGTATTCCTTGCTGTGCAATCAAAAACATCCCTCCAGCTCCTTGAGCCAGAGATGATGCAAAGAACTAAGAAACATAAAATTCAATTTGGGAACTAATTTAATCCTGAGGGTGGGAACCCAGTTTTGAGGTCAATGTTTTGGAAACATGAGAGGCCTAAATCAAATTTTAAACTCCAGGCCTGAGAGAGTGGTACTGGCCCAAGGATCTGTGACCTGTGACCACAATCCTTTGTTCCTCTGTCTGTGAGTCCTTTATTTGCCTGTCTCGTGCAAGGAAGTGTAAGGTTATACAAAGAATGAGAGTTTGGATTAGGTTCTAATCCTGGCTCACCAGTTAACCTGTTGTATTATGTATGGCTTTTTGGTTGCATGTATTATAAACATCAGAAAGCCAGCCTGACCTAGCTGAGGCCAAGAGAGAGATTACTGGGATATCTCATTGGAGAATTGAGCCCCTGACCAAAACAAGAAGGAATAAGAAGTTCCCAGTAAAAGGGAGTGGGCTCAGAGAAAAAACAGATATACATATTACTTGTTATGTACCTTAGGGAATTATATTGAACCTCAGTTTGCCCATCCATAAAACTGGAACAACAGCAGGTTGTCTTCTAGGTTTATTGTAAGGATTAGATGCAACGACACTTGTGTATTAGGCATCTACTGCATATATAATACATTTTTATTATTTATAAATTAAACAACTTTTTTTTTTTAGCTGGAGTCTCGCTCTGTCGCCCAGGCTGGAGTGCAGTGGCTTGATCTGGGCTCACTGCAACCTCCGCCTCCCGGGTTCAAGCGTGTCTCCTGCCTCAGCTTCCTGAGTAGCTGGGACTACAGGTGCGTGCCACCATGCCCGGCTAATTTTTTGTATTTTTTGTAGAGATGGGGTTTCACCGTGTTAGCCAGGATGGTCTCGATCTCCTGAACTCATGATCTGCCTGCCTGGGCCTCCCAAGTGCTGGGATTTCCGGTGTGAGCCACAGAGCCCAGCCTAAACAACTTTTATCCTTCATACATGTTTATTGTTTTTCTCCTATGCTAAATTAATTTATGTTGATACTTGAAAATATGCGAAATAGAAAAGTATTACTACTATCCATAGTCTATGTAATTTTCTCCACATGATTATATACAATATGTTACCTTGTTTTCACTTAGTGTAATTCACAGGAATATTTTCACATGTGTTTGTAGAATAGTTTGAATTTGGCCAGTGACTACTGGCAGGGTCAGGAATATCCACTGAGAGAAGGGGAGAAAGCCCTCAGATAAACATTTGCATATGTTACTTTGCAGATAAAAGGGAGTCCTTCGTTGAGAAGAGGAGAAATAGAGTGTAGATGGCATGAATCCTGTCAGGTCCATAAGTCCATGTGGTCTTCTGTGTGAGCTTGAGAGAGAAAAGACCTTCTGGTTAAATTTGAAGTGGGGGCAGGGTGCAGTGGGTCACACATGTAAGCCCAGCACTTTGAGAGGCCAAGGCAGGCAGATTGCCTGAGGTCATGACTTCAAGACCAGCCTGGCCGACATGATGAAACTCTGTCTCTACTAAAAATACAAAAATTAGCTGGGCATGGTGGTGGGCACCTGTAATCCCAGCTACGCGGGAGCCTGAGGCAGGAGAATTGCTTGAACCCAGGAGGCGGAGGTTGCAGAGTGGAGATGGTGCCACTACACTCCAGCCTGGGTGACAAAGCAAGAATCCATCTTAAAAAAAAAAAAAAGAAAATTTGAAGAGGGGTTCTCATGAGGGAACTTTATGAAGGGGATGATCCCCCACTTCTTAGACAAAGACAATGAGGCACTGATGAGTTGGAAATATGGGCTCCTTGCCCCTCCCTGGTATCCAGGAGGACTGTGGTTTCAGAAGAATCAAAGACAGCTATCTGGGGCCAGATTTAGGGTAGGCATGCTGAGTTCTGGTTGCAGGACTTTTGTGGGTAGTGGACATAAGCGAGGGATCATGGAGAGGAAAAGCAAGCAGAAAGAGAATGCCACATGTGAGCTTAGGACAGACTTCCCAGTGAACCCAGATGAAGCATTCTCCTGGGACATTCCGAAACAACCGGATGAGATGTCATGAGCAGGTGGGGACAAGAGCTAATGACTTTTGACATATCACTATTATGTGCTCTAGTGAGGTACAGGGAATTCACATTTCATTATTAACTCTGAGCATCCGTTTTATACTTACATACGGTACAATTAGAGATGCACTAGAATTTCCTTTATTTAGTCCCCTACTTTTTACTGTTTGGATGGCTTCCAGTTGTTCATTATCATAAATTCTATAGTAATGAAGAGTGACCTACTAAGCTTTTTATTGGGCTTATGTTAATTTTTAACTGCAGTATCAATGGGAGAAAACAGGCTTTTCTCTCCTCAAAGAGAAAAGAATGAGATAATTAAACTGTGATGAATCATTATAAAAATTACTGAAGTCCTTAAAGTGGATCAAAATACATCATTTCTTTAGATTTTCTATTTTGACCTCATAATGCATACAAAAATAACAAATGTTGCAGTGCATATACACATGCATATATAATTACATCCTCATACATAATATACATACATACACATTATATTTTATACTTGATTGTAAATGGCAATGTTAGAAGAGTAATTAATTGGCTGTTGGGCTATTCTTGCATCTCTGTATTACTTAAACTTAAGAAAAGGCTAATTCCTGATGGTGTTGACCATGAGCAGTCATCTCGTCATTGCTTTGGTGGCAGTAGTTGCCACTTCTGTTGGATAAAATCCTGATTCTTTTTTTTTTTTTAAACCGGGGTCTCGCTCTGTTGCCCAGGCCGGAGTGCAGTGGCACGGTCTCTGCTCACTGCAAGCTCCACCTCCCGGGTTCACGCCATTGTCCTGCCTCAGCCTCACGAGTAGCTGGGACTATAGGTGCCCGCCACCACACCTGGCTAATTTTTGTATTTTTAGTAGAGACGGGGTTTCACCATGTTAGCCAGGATGGTCTCAATCTCCTGACCTTGTGATCTGCCTGCCTCAGGCTCCCAAAGTGCTAGGATTACAGGCGTGAGCCACTGCGCCCGGCCAAAATCCTGATTCTTTACACCAAGCTGGCTTATCCATGATTCAAGATCCCAGTGGCCCACCAAAGGGATCCACAGTTTTGTAAAAGGAAGGCTTCTATAGAAATGGTCTAAATATGATGTGCTTTGGGAACCTGTGGTTTTTGCAAAACAACTTCAGCAGTTGCTTCTGAGCCTGGGCTACGTTGTAGAGTGTTCCCAAGGCCACGCAATCCTACTTCCCCCAGAATAAATGCTTTTGTGTTAGTTTTATTGTTTTTGTGTCCCATAAAAGGTTTCCTTGTAAGCTAGGACCCCCTGAAATAAAAGTTTATAAAGCACCTCATGTTAAACAACCTCACAGGAATCACTTTGATTCCTGCCGGTTCTTGTGACCATCCCTGTATTATTTTATCAGGGATAACTTGTTCTTTTTCCTTGTTTCCCATTAATTATCAGATAACATTACTCTCTCTTTCTCTATTTCTTTCTTCCACATGCACTTGAGTTTATGAAAATATTAGCAATATTTTACTTTAAAATTACATATATAGTCATATATATGTATATAATTGTGTGTGTGGATATTCACAGTCAGATCTATATAAACTGCCTTGGGTGGATTTTCATAATTGTTAAAGAGAAAATCCATATTGAGGATACACACACACACACACACACACACACACACACACACACCCTCACCCCATGGAATAAATCTCATGGTAGTCAACAATCTCCTGTTGGTGAAAAAACACCATGCTGTTGATTTATTTGCCAGTTAAACATTAAACTGGTATATTTACTCATTTGGGATAGAAGTTCAGAAATGTGATTGCTGGGTCAAAGAATGTAATTTTTTTTCTTACATTAAGAAAGATATTGCAATTTTACTCTTCAAAACCACACAACAATGAACATTTCCACCAGTGATGTATAATGTTAACTCTATTTTCTCTTCTTACATTCCTGCCTGCAGTAGGAGTACTTACTCTCTATAGTTTTTGTCAAATTTTTGATGTAAAGTGTTATATTGTGTGTAGTCTAATTTGCATTCTTCTGATTACTAGGTAGGCTCAGTAACTTTTCTTAATTGTATTATTTAAAACTGGTTTTGTTCTTTTGTGAACTGCTTATTCATATTCAGTGCCCATTTTATATGAGATTTTTAGTTATCAATCTGAAAAGACTGTATTCAATAATAATCTCCTCTGTCACATATATTGCAAATATTTTATTTTGAAATAATAATTTTAAATATTTCTTTTGACTTAATTTCTGGTATCTCCTTTTAGTTTTAGGATTTATTTTTTGTAGCTGTTTTGTTTCCTGTTCTAGTTTAAAAAAATTTCCTCTTCTATTAATGGTTATATTGAAACTTGCCAAGATTTTTATTGTTTGATTTCTTTCATAGTTAAAATTTTAATCCACTGCTATTTTATCATTTAAAGGAGATCTAGGTCTATCTTCTTTTGCATGAACAGCCAGTTGTACCAGAACTCTTTATTAAATAAACCTACTTTCATTCCCTTTACTATAGAAATCACCTTTATCATCTATACATTCCCTTTTTTAATGGGATTTCTTCTTGGAATCTATGTGTATTAGGTTCTTCTTGCATTGGTTTAAAGAAATACCTGAGACTGAGTAACTTTTGTAAAGAAAAGATGTTTAATTGGCTCACAGTCCTGCAGGTTGTACAGGAAGCATAGCAATGGTATCTGTTTCTAGGGAGGCTTCTGGAAGTTTACAATCATGGTGAAAGGAGAAGTGGGAGTTTGTATGTGGCAAGAGCAGGAGCAAGAGAGAGAGATGGGGGAGGTGCCAAATAGTTTGAAACAACCAAATCTCATGAGAACTCACTCATTCTGGTGAGGACAACACCAAGACGATGGTGTTAAACCATTCATGAGAAATCCACCCCCATGGTACAATCACCTCCCACCAGGCCCCACCTCCAACAATGGGGATTACAATTCTACAGGAGATTTGGGCAGGGACACACATCCAAACTGTATCACTGTGTCTCACTTTACTTATGGATTTATTTATTCCCATTCACATATTATACTATTTGAGCTGAAGAGGCTTTTTTGCATGGTTCATGTTCCATGAAACACTTCCCCTCACCAGTTTTCTTTTGAGAACACTCATCAGTTTCAGGCTGTATTCTTTTGTATAAACTTTGAAATTATTTTATGCAATTTCAAAAAAAGCATTCTAATTAATATTCAACTATGTGTGTGTGTATATATATATATATATATATGTACATCAACTTTGAAGAGCTAACCTTTTCTATGATATTCAATATTTCCAACTGGGAGCACAGTTTCTCTTTCCATTAACTCAGATAAAATATTATGGCTTCAGTCAGATTTTTATAGTTTCTTCATATATGTCTGACACATTCTGGTAATTTTATTTCTAAAGTATTTTATTGCTTTTGTCACAATTCCTTCATTTTCATTTCTAGCCCATTATATTTTTAATGGATAAAAAAATTTTGATATTTTTAGCCAGCCAACTCATCAAATCAAAACTTACTAATTCTGGCGGTGTATGTGCCATAAATAGTCTCTTGAGCTTTACAGGTATACAAAAGTGTCATCAGAAATTCATAACTTTATCTCATTCACCCATTCATTAATTGCTTCATTCATCCATTTACCATTTATTGATTGGATTAATGCCATGTGTCAAGAACTTTTCTAGGTGCTTAGACTCTACTGGTAAATAAGTAGCCCAAGATTCCTGGTTTGGTGGAACTTAAATTGTAGCAGAGTTAGCTGCACTAGAAAGGAAATCAAAACAATAAGGGGTCAAAAGTGGCCAAATGGAGGTTGAGGATTAGTAAGAGAGGAAGTCAGAGATACAACGAAGTATTGGGGTATGGAGGGAAATTCATGTTGAATCTAATAGACCGTTGTAAGAAATTTGCCTTTTAGCAAAAGAGACAGCAAGAAATATTAAGAGAAAGAAAAATGGGGAGCCATTGCAGTGGTTTTATTATTTTTTTCTTTCTAGACATAAACTTAAAAGAAAAACTTGAATTACAGCACAAGAGTAGCTGAACAGAACTTGAGTTCAAACAAGAAGTCTTTGTGGGTTCCGAAGGGCTATAATTAATATAGATGCTTTTATCCAGAGATAAAAAATAAGGTCCATTCCTTCTTTGACCTCAATCCCTTCACTGCTTTCTCAGGCTGACTTTACTGTGCATCTTTTTGTGCCTCTGCCCTGTGCAGCAATGCTGGAACATTTGGGCAAACAGAGTAACTGGTAGGACACTCCAGTCTGCTCGTTGCCTACACAGGCTGGCAGCAGAAGCCAGTCAGTGGCCTCAATCAGGAGAAGGATTCCAATTCCCTGATTGTAAAGATGGGGGAAGTTGTCCAGGTGCGGTGGCTCACGCCTGTAATCCCAGCATTTTGGGAGGCCGAGGTGGGTGGATCACGAGGTCAGGAGTTGAAGACCAGCCTGGCCAAGATGGTGAAACCCCATCTGCATTAAAAATACAAAAAAAAAATTAGCTCGGCGTGGTGGTGGGCGCCTGTTAATCCCAGCTACTTGGGAGGCTGAGGTAGAGAATTGCTTGAACCTGGGAGGTAGAGGTTGCAGTGAGCCAAGATCATGCCACTGCACTCCAGCCTGGGTGACAAAGCGACACTCAAAAAAAAAAAAAAGACAGGGGAAGTAGGCAGGCAATTGTTTTCTACTGAATGCTTACTTTGGCCATTGCAGTGTTTTGAGCAGATAAATGACCCAATATGACTTATGTTTTAAAAGAATAACTCTGGCTGCTATGTTGAAAAAAAAAAAAAAAAAGGACTGTAAGGAGGCTACAGAAAGCTGTTAGGAGGCTCTTTTAGAAATCCAGGACAGAGGTGATGGCGGCTCTGAACAGAGGTATGAGAAGTGGCTGCAATCTTGATATAATATGATGGTGGAGCCAACAGGAATTCTTGCTGGATTGGATGTCGGGTCTGAGGAAAAGAGAGGAGTCAGGGATGACTTTAGGATTGGGGCTTAAGAAACTGGATTTTTCACCAGTTGAGATGGAGGAGGCTGTGAGAAGAGCAATTTCACTGTGAGGGAAGAGGGGAGGGTTGGAAATAACCATTAAAAGTTTCTCAGCATATGAATGATTTTTAAAACCTTAAAAGTGAATGAGATCACCAAGAATGGAATGTAGATGGAGGAGAGTGTCAGGACTGTGATTCCAAGTCACTACAATATCAAAATTTGTGGTGAAGAAAAGGAACCAGCAAAGGAAACCGAGAAAGAGATGCCTTGTGTACTTGGAGGGATCACAGGAAGCCAGTGTGTCAGTGAAGTGGAAATGATCAACCACCTCAAAGCTACTGATGATCACAGCTCAGCGTCCCTGGGAAGCTACACTGGGACAGAGGTTTCCAGGAAGACAATTTTTGAGGTATACCCTCAGGAAGAAGATTGAAACAAAGCAAGAGACACAGAACTAAACAGAAAAATAAGTTGAGCAGTGATGGGGCTGTAACAGAGGCCTCAGCAGCGCCCAAAAGGAGCTCTGGGGCTGGGGTGGCCATTCAGGGGTGTCCTGAATTGAGGTAGAGCTGCTATACTCGGTAGCCTCCCATGGACAATCACTGGATGTGGGCTGCTCCAAGAAGGGAACATAATCTTGGGTGAAATCCCTTGGGAAATTCCTGGGGAGGGACTTGGTGAGCTGTGAGCAGCCAAGGCTCCCGGCAGCTGGGCAAATGAATTTCTTGTCCCTAAAGGGGAATGTGGGTGGTACACCACTACACCCACACATGGTAAAAGATGAAACTGACACAGGCTTCGGCAGCATGGAGGTTTTTTGCAGATCATGAGCACTTTGGGGTTGGAGTGGTCGGGACAAAAGCCAGCTTGAAGTAGGATAAGAATAAATGGTTAGAAAGAGATTGAAGAATAAGCAAATACATAGCAGCCACTTCAATGTGCTTTGATGCAAAGAACAGCAAAGATTTGCTGTGGTAGCTGGAGGGTGAAGTGAGTCAAGAAGGTGGTAGTATGTTTGTATGCTAATGGCCCTGATGCTGGAGGTAGCAGAAAGAGTAATGGTATAAGAGTGAAGTTTAGAACTGCAAGAGCAGTGTCTTAGAGGATTCTTTTACAGTGTTTTAAATTATTATTTCATTTATGTCAGTGCAGTTATGATAACCATCAAACATGTGGAATATTGTTGAAGTTGATGGACCTCCCATCTTGTGCTTGATTTTAAGAGCAGTGGCTTCAGAGTTTCACCATTTTGAACATCTTAAACAGAGTAATGCTTAAGAGTAGATTTACATAGTGAATCATGACGTGGTTTTGATTTTTTTATATAGTCATAATAGCTACTGAATTTAACCAAATTCCTTTCTAGCATTTGTTCTTATGAGCTTACCCTACCTCCCTCCTGCCCCAGCACACACTTGTCTTAGTGGAGTGGTTAAGGTCAGAGACAGAGGAGCCAACATTTCTAGGGGTTTTAGGCCTACCACTTACTCTCCACGCGATCACAGGGATACAAGTTATCTTCTTTATGCCTTGGGTTTCCCATCTTCACAGTTCAATGATAATTATGATTACAATGACCAAAATAGAGTTGCAATGAGATGGTAACTGTGTTAATACGTATACATTATGTAGCAGAGTATCCGATGCACAATCAATACTGAAGATAAATTTGGTATCAATATTTTTATTACTATTATATTAATAAATTTCCTAATAGAGTATTTTTGGAATTAAGCCCACCAAGTTGTGGTATTATCGTGTTTGGCAATATTGCAAATTTTGCATCCTAAGTCATAAATAACATTGACATACAGTTATTGTAATTGCCATGTTGTGTCTTTTTCAGAACTTTGCAGAGCTTTGTCTTAAAGTGACACTGGTTGAAGAGTTGCGTTGTCGAGCTTTTCATTTTCCTTGTGCCATCAGAAGTTTTAAATAGCATTAGAAATAGGTGGTTTAACAAGTTTACATAGAACTCAGTTGTGAAACCACCTAGCCTGATGTCTTTTTTTAAGAATAAATCTTTATTTGAGTTTTCAATACTTTTTTGGGTAACTGGTCTGCTCAGATTTTATACTTCTGAGTAGTTTTGGTAGTTTGTATTTTAGTTGGGAGATATCCTTTCTTTCTAGGTTTGTTTTAATTTATTTGCAGCAGATTTGCACATATTATTTATTTATAATTTTTAGTTTTTTTACGTATGAGTTTAAGCCTCCTGTTTCATTTTGTATCATAAATATTTTACTTTATCTCTTTTTTTAGTCTCATAAGGCATTTATATACTTTATTGATCTTTTCAAAGAACCATATTTTTAATGTATTTCTTCTAAAATGTATATACTTTTTCCTATATATTTTATTAATTTCAGTTTTTACTTGAATAGTTCTTTCTTCATTAGACTTTTGGGTTTACACTCAGTTATTTCCTAAGAAAGGGACTAATTTTCTTTGTATTTTGTCTTCCTTCTTCCAGAATAATGCCATTTTAGGGTCTAAATTTTTCTCTGAATACTGATTTTATTGTGGCCCATGGGTTTTAATATAAAGTTTTCTCCTTTTCATTGCTTTTCAGATAGAATGTAATTTCAGTTACACTTGTCGCTTTGTGTTTTTTGCTTCTAAGTAGTCAATAATTTTTGGTCTTTTTTGTTATTTATTATTTATAGTCATTATGATTTTGTTCATAGTATATATTCTGTCAAACTTCTATTTTGAATTTTTTAGGGTTTGTGTAGTCATGATTCTGATCAATTTTCATAAATTCTTGTTAGACATATGTAAAATGTATAGTATATATTTGAAGAATGAAGAGTAATATACGCACATATAATTTACAAATATGTATACAATATATAAATTGCATAATTACAGCTTATAGAATACTAGTACAACTATTTCAGCTTTTTAATTGGATGGCTGGTGTATCTTTACTCATCTTTTCTATTTTCTACTTTTTAATTACTTCATATTCAATTCATTTTTTGTCAACCACATGGAGATGGTTCATATTTTTTTAAACAAGTTTGGCAGCCTCTTCTCATTGACATACAGTATAAGAACAACAATATATGATTTATTTATTTCAACTTCTTCATATTTGTTATTGCCCTTTGTTATTTACAGTTATTCTCTTTATTTTTGCTAGTCTGATGTATTTACTATCTATACCTATTTAGCCTTTGTCAGTTTAGAATGTATGCTATCTTTTTTGATAGCACAATCAATGATGTCTTCTTGCTTGAAGCTCAAAATTGCTCTTCCTCTACTATTATGTTAAAATAAGATATCAGTTGTGACTCCTAGCCAAGGTTCCTTAGCCCATATCCCCATTGCTTTCCTCTTACCTCAATGTAATGTGAATTTGGAAATGCTTGTCTTCACCATCATCTATCTCACATCTTCAGGGTTTTATTCACAGAAGGAGTTTTTTTTCTTCCAGGTTTAAACATTGTCCTTTGTAGCATGTGACTTCTATTTCAGGAATTCTTTTTTGGTATGTCTGCTATGTGTTCCAAGACTCTTGATGACTGGATCTGTATCCCTACCTTTGTCTTGATTGCTTTTCATTCTTATGAAAACCCTCTGTCTTCCCTTGTCTAGATATCTCTCAACAAATGTTTAACAGCAAACAACATTTGCTGTTTGAACTTCAGCATTTTCTTCAGGTGAGATGTGGGTGCTATTTTCTCTAAGTCCTTGCAGATTTCCATCCCTCTTTTCTTTTCTTTTCTTTTCTTTTCTTTCTTTCCTTCTCTCTCTCTTTCTTTCTTTCCTTCCTTTCCTTCCTTTCTCTCTTTCTTTCTTTCTTTTTCTTTCTTTTTTCTTTCTCTCTCCCTCCCTCCTTTCTTTTCTTTTCCTTTCTTTCTTTCTTTCTTTCTTTCTTTCTTTCTTTCTTTCTTTCTTTCTTTCTTCCTTTCTCTCTTTCTTCTTTCTTTCTTCCTTCCTTCCTTTCTTTATTTTCTCTCTCTCTCCTTCTCTCCTTCTTTCTTTCTCTCTCCTCCCTCCCTGCCTCCCTCTCTCTCTCCCTTTTGAGACAGAGCCTCACTCTGTCATCCAGGAAGGAGTGCAGGAGTGCAATCATGGCTCACCACAACCTCATCCTCCTGGGCTCAGGTGATCCTTCCACCTCAGCCTTCTGAGAAGCTGGGACTACAGGCCTGCACCACCGTACCTGGCTAATTTTTTGCATTTTTGTACAGACAAGGTCTTGCCATGTTGCCCAGGCTGCAAGATGATCTTTCTTTCACATCAACAAGTACATCTTATTATTGTGATTTAACATACAATTCTTGGGTCAATGTTCATTTTCTTAGAAGTCTCCAAATACTGTTCTACTATCTCCTTTTTACCTTTGAAACTTACTGCTTTTTTCTGCATAGAAGCTTGAAACGTTTTCTCCTTATCCCTGAGATCCAAAAGTGAAGAACAGTGTCAGACTTTGGCTTGATGTGTGTGTATTTTTTAATATCAGTCTTGCCTAGGATTGGGTAAGGCTTTGGGCTTCTGACTCAGGCCTTTCTTTAACTCAGTATACTTTAAAATGTATTAACTTTTTATTATTCTTTCTTCAGCTACTGTCTTTGTTCACCTGTAAGTACCAGTATTGTAAATCAAACATAACCCACCTATTCTCCTCATCTCTTGCCTTTCTCCTCACAGATCCATCCCTTTTTTTTTTTTTTTTTTTTTTTTTTTGATGGCGTCTCGCTCTGTCACCCAGGCTGGAGTGCAGTGATGCGATCTCAGCTCACTGCAAGCTCCGCCTCCCGGGTTCATGCTATTCTCCTGCCCCAGCCTCCCAAGTAGCTGGGACTACAGGCACCTGCCACCACGCCCGGCTAATTTTTCGTATTTTTTGTAGAGACAGGGTTTCACCATGTTAGCCAGGATGGTCTCAATCTCCGGACCTTGTGATCTGCCCGCCTTGGCCTCCCAAAGTGCTGGGATTACAGGCGTGAACCACTGCACCTGGCCCCATTTCTTAATCTTTTCTCCTGGTTTGAGATTTTTCTTCTACTTTGTCTTCCAGGTTCTAACAATGACCATCTTCTCCTTCAACTACCAAAGGTTTTAGTTTAAAAGAATTATTATATACAGTTGATTCTCATTATTCATGGATTCTGTGTTTGCAAATTTGTCTACTTACTAAGATATATTTTTAACTTTAAAACCAATACCCATGGAGCTTTCACTGTCATACATGGACATCCTCAGATTGGCAAAATGTGGGGGAATGCATACATTCCCAGCTGAGGCCAAACAACACCGCCTTATCGCTTCAGCTCTTATACTGTAAACAAATGTATTTTTCATGGTGTATTTACTGCCACATTTTTTACATTATTATGCCTTTTTGGGTAGTTTTGCTATTTAAAATAGCCCCCAAGCTTAGTGCTGAAGTCTAGTGTTCCTAAGCACAACAAGGCCATGATGTGCCTTAGGAAAAAAATGTACGTGTTAGATAAGCTTTGTTCAGGCATGGGCTATACTGTTGTTCAGGCACATTAATTGATATGGTTTGGTTCTGTGACCCCACCAAAATCTCCCGTGGAATTTTCACTCCCAATGTTGGGGGAGGGACCTGGTGAGAGGCAATTGGATCATGGGGGCAGATTTTCCCCATCCTGTTCTCATGCTAGTGAGTGACTTCTCATGAGATCTGATGGTTTAAAAGTGTGTAGTACTTCCCCCTTCACCTCTCTCTTTCCTGCTCCACCATGGAAAGATGTGCCTTGCTTCCCCTTCACCTTCTGCTATGATTGTAAGTTTCCTGAGGCCTCCCCAGCCATACGAAACTGTGAGTCAATTAAACCTCTTTTCTTCATAAACTACACAGTCTTAGCTAGTTATTTATAGCAATGTGAGAATGGACTAATACATGAATGAATCTACAATATATACTAGATCAGGTGTTTTTTTAAAAGAATCACATATAGAATAAGATTATGTATTGATTGGTTGATAAGATTGTTGTGATTAGAGGCTCACAGAAACCTCACCTTGTATGTCCTCTAAGAGCAATAGTTCAGTATTCTCTACTCACAGAAACTTTATTAAACAACTACTGCCAATAATGACACTTGGCTGTGTCTACTTCTCTGAAGTGTTTTCTGCTGCTGTAATGTACTCTCAAGCATTATTATTTTGTTTGTTTAAGTTGCCTGCCTTCTCTAGCATTGTTTTGCTACCAGATGGCTTGTGTTTCCTTTTTCAAACTATTAGGCCTCTCTTGAGTGGTTTGCAATTTTCCACTACCCATTCAATGGAGTTTAGGTTCAGCTACCAATATCTTAGTTTTGATCTCCAAATATGAGAAAAAGGATTTTGGACTCTGTGCTACAGACTAATAATCTACTAGACTCAGTTAAAAGGGGGACTCAGTCTACCTGTCCAGATCCTACAAAGCTTCTCTGAGACCAGGGAAGTCAACAGATCTTCCCAGAAACACATTTTCCAGCTCTGGAAAATTTGGAGGGCCAAAGAGGTCATACTCTTTCTAGCTCTGCATGCTCCACTCCTCAACCCAGGACTCTCTCCATTGGTTTCCAGGCTCTCACTTAACCTGGGGGAGCAGAAATCCTTCAGCAGCATTTTCTGTCAAGATTTCTGCATGTCCCACGGCCTTGTTTGTCCTCATTATGCATCCTCTATCTACTGATACCACGTTCATAGAGGTGGTTAGCAGTTGGGAGTTGAGAAAGAGATGCGGATATCATAAAGATGCCATATTTCCAGAATTGGATTCTGAAGTATATTATGCATCCATGAATGCTGCCATATTCAGTGAACACTGTCTTTCTCCACAAATAAATTACTTGGAAGTGCCAAGCTAAATGCCACCACATCCTCTCTACTCCAGATGTTGCCACAAGAGACTTCCCTCTCTCAATGGCTGTTGTTTCTGACGCTGTTGCTCATAATGATGTGGGCAGACTGGTTTATCTCTTTTTTATTTATTGGCAAGTTGCTTGCATCACATGGAAGCAGCTAAAGTCTGCAGTTACGAGCACTGAAGGGGAGGAATTTCCATAAATGCCATATGTTTTACAAACTCTGCTTCAGATGAGGCTCACCCATGTGTTTTTGATAATGCACTTGTGATAACACTTCTATTATTGTACAGTCTATTATTTTCAAAATGAGGAAAATGGCAATACAGTCTCTGGTCCACTAACTCTTGTTAGCTCACCCAAAATCAATAGACTTTGATGCTCTACGTACCTTCCATTCAAGGTAGTCCATGGTAAGAAGTTCCCACTAACAGTTTTTATATCCATTTGAGCATATCGGTTATAGCTAATGTCACTGTGGGCATACTTTACCACCTGTTTCTTAGTATATTTTCATAGTATTTATTTTTATCTATAAAGGATTTTTAAAATGTTTATTTCACTTAACCATCGTGCTTATAACTCACTACTTTTGGAAAATTTTCTCAAATCAACTCTATTTGGCCCTTATTTCTTACCAAGTATCTTTTACCACTTATAAACTGAATGTGAATATTGCAGAGGCATCATTTCACATAGGCTAAATTTTATTTTTGTTAAATATTCATGACTTCTGTTTAAATGTATTCTGTTTGGTATTTGATACTGTGACAAGAGCACTGATTTAAAGGCAAAAGGTTTAGGTTAAAAAATCTCTCCTGCTGAGGAGTTTGTTTATTCTTTATCTGTGTAACTCTGCATATGTTATTCAATGTCTATGAACTTTGATCTTCTTGCCTTAAAATGGAGGTGAGAATACCAATCTTACAGAATTCTCATACTAAGTTGGGTATACGAAAGTACCTGGCTCATAATAAATACTTGATGAAATGTTAGTTGAATTTGAAATGAAGAAAGGTCTGGTACACATAATGAGTAATATAAACACAACTTTGAGGGAGAAAGTTGAACCTACCTAAGAGAAAAAAAAATATTTTGAACCACTTAAAGAAACTCGGTTTACTGCCAAAGTGTTACTTCACATCATGATTTCTGTTCATTGAATGATGTCCGGCTTACCTCTGTTTCAGAAAGACTTCTTAACTCACTTTTCTATTTTCCATAACTGTCTTTACTTTAAATTATATAACCTTTTATAAAAACCTATAATTCAGACTTTTTGCTAAATTACACTTCCCTTTGCCTCACATTGTATTGATTTTTTTTTTAAAGTTTTAAGCAACATAAAAAAATGTACCAGAGAACCAGACTAGGGAAAATACTGGCAACAATATATTACAAAGAATGAATAATTTAAAAATATATCTTTCAAATATGTACAACTGGCAAATGCCAAAATCAAAAATGGTTACAACAGCAATAAAACTAGCTAGAGACATAGGGTAACTGAAGAAAGGGTAGTAAGGGGACTGTTTGGAGAGATGAGGACAGGGTTAAGAAATGCACAGAATGGGAAACACCCAGGGAACAGCAACAGCAGAATTCTTTCCCAGGCAAGATCTCAAGGGGCATAGAAGAGGGCGGTGTTACCAAAGCCTGGCTGTGAAAGAGGAGCCCCAGACAAGCATGGTGGCCACCAGCAGAGGATTACAGCCACTGGAAAAACCTTGGCCTGGCCTGGTGGAGGGGAGAGAATCTCTTGCTGACCCTCTGATTCTCTTTAGGGGCCACCATTGGACCAAATCCAACAGGATGCTGGAAGTTAAGAGAGCCTGGGTGAAGCTTTCCCCTAGACATGGACCACAGCACAGTGAGCATGCAGCTGTGGTGCACTAGGGGAGTAACCAGCATAGCAGGATGTGGGAAGAGATAAGCAGAGATGGCTTATAAATATGTGAAAATGTTCAATGTTGCTAAGCTGGTAATGCCTGAAAGAGTGACAATATTTGGTGTGGGAAAGCAGGCACTTTCATATATCGCTGGTAGGAGAATGAATCCAACTTTTCTGGGAAACAAGTTGGCAATATGTAGAAGACATCTTAGAATTTGCATTTTCTTAGACCTAAATTTATCATATGGAAATTGATCCTAAAGAAATAATTATAATATAGCCTAAGAAAATAATTGGATAAGTTCATAAAGTAACTATACAGGAGAGTTTATCACATGAGCTATTATAATAGCAAAATTTAGAAGATATCTTAATGTATAATAATGACTATTGGCTAAATAAATTACTGTGAATATATGTGTATATATATATTTATATATATATACGCACACACATCATATATACACATGAACTATTATAATGGCAAAATTTAGATGATATCTTAATGTATAATAATGACTATTGGCTAAATACATTACTGTGTGAATATATATATACACACACACACACCATATATACTATATATATACCATATATATACACACCATATATGTTACCATATATACTGTGTGAATATATATATACCATATATCTAGTTTTGCAAATATTAAGAATGAAATGTTAAATCAGCATTTGTTGTAACAGAAAAAAAGACTCACAGTATATTGTTAAGTGTACAAAGCAGATTGACACAGTATTTCTGGTTTATAGATAAGTAGGAATTGGAGGTAAAGAGATATCTCAAAGGCACACAGTTAGAAAGAAACAGGGTTCTAAATTGGGCTTCAGTAGCACCACTAAGCCATGTGTGTTTTACTTTCCCTCTGGGTCTCTGCCTCTCTATAAGTTCTTTGTGACCCATCTTTAGAAAACAGGCTATGCCTAAGACCACCCAGAAATTAGATCAGGGTCTCTTGGTAGGATGTCTGTGGGAGGTCTCCTTGACATCTGATCTGCCAATTGGTCTCAGTTGTTTCTTGACCTGATTCAAGCTATGATCAAGTTCTGAAAACTTACAGATTGCTTCATCCAGAAATTATTTCATAAGCAAGGCGCATGGAAGATGAGAGGGGAGAGGAAAGGGAGAAGGAAGGAGGGAGCAGATGGGAGAGGAGAGGAAAATCAGTTAATGGCAAGAGTTCCTTAAGTACACACTTTAACCAGTCCTGTTAAGGGCACTGATGACTGTCTCACATACTCCCTTACTCCATGGAGCTTGTGGTAGACCCATAAAGTGTGAATCACTATATTAGTTTGCCAGGGCTTCTGTAGCAAAGAACCACACACTGCTTGGCTTAAATAATATATATTTATTGTCTCACAGTTCTGGAGGCTAAAAGTTGAAACCAAGGTATTGAAGGGCTGGATCCCAAACTGCTCTCCTAGCTACCAGTGTTTAGCTAGCAATCTTTGGCTTTCTTTGACTTGTGGAAGCATCACCTCAATTTCTGCCTTCATCTTCACGTGGTGTTCTTCCTGTGTGTTTGCCTGTGTCCAAACTTCCCCCTTCTTATAAGAACACCAGTCATATTGGAATAGGGCTCACCCCTATTCCATGACCTCACTCCTATGACCTCATTTTAACTTAATTACCTCTGTAAAGGCTCTATCTCTAAATAAGTTTACATTCTCAGGTGCTGGGAGTTAGGACTTTGATGTATGAATTTTCTCGGCAATGTAACTCAACTCCTAACAATCACAAATTGAAATCATTGGAGGAAACTACTCAAAGAGTGGTTCAGCACAGCCTCCCTGAGAAGAAGCCATGGAACCAAGCCCTGAGGTGGGGAAATCACATTAGCTTTGGAGAGAGACAGAGAGCATTTTAGGTAGAAGCAAGAGCATGTGTGAAGGAGGCATGAGTCAGAAAAGACCTTGGCATGTTCAAGAAACTTTGAAAAAAAGGCGGGTGGGCTTGACTCCTGAAAGGATAGGAAAATGTGGCAAAGATAGGACTCTAGGGGCAGGCAGGGGCCAGACCATTCTGACCTTCCAAGGCTATGGTGAGGTTGATATTTTCCTCTAGTGCAGCGGGCTTGAGTGTCAAGCTCCAGAGTACTCACCGGGCCAGCTCAATCATCCTTCGGCTCTCACCCTGGTGCCTCGATGCTGCCTCTGTTCCTTGTCCTCCAGCAGCATGGCCTCCACCACACTTTACTGCCAGCACCCACTCATGTTGCTCTGTGTCCTGATTTGTGTTTTCTCTCTGTGAAGACAAAGATTGGACTTTACCCAGCTTGTTCTCTGTTGTCTCTCTAGTACTGTCTTAGTCCATTTTCTGCTGCTTATAAAATAATCCCTGAACTGGGTTATTTATAAATTAAACTAATTTATTTCTTACAGTTATGGAGGCTGAGAAGTCTCAAGTCAAAGGGCTGAATCTGGTAAGAGTCTTCTTACTGGTGGTGACTCTCTGCAGCGTCCCAAGGAGGTGTGTCCTCCTCTCCAGGAGGGTGTCCCGTTGCAAGGGGACTGAGTGTATTAATGTGCTATCTAAGAGAGAACAGACTGAGCACAGAGGGGGAAAGAGACAGTTCCAAGAGTTGCCTCCTCAATTTTTGCCTTCTCATCCCATTGTTGGAAAAGTGGATATCATATCAACACAAAAATATGCTGAAAACCAACATAGAGTGATCACTGGGTCTGTGAGCAGGTCAAGGGACAGTGAGATGTCATTATCAAAAGATTGACCATTATCAGCCAGAGAGAGGAGGTGACTAAATCAGTCACGGGAAGAGTCAAGCCCACTTGCCTTTTGTTCGAAGTTTCTTGAACATGCCAGGGCCTTTCCTGACTCTCTCCTCCTCTTTTATACAGTCACCAGTTCCCTTCTCATGATAACCTGTTAGTCTATTAATTATGATTAATTCATTTTGAGGGGATAACCCTTCTGATTCAATCACCTTTTAAAGGCCTCACCTTTCAATGCTGTCACATTGGGGATTAAGTTTCAACACAAATTTTGGAGGGCACAAATACTAGAACCATAGAAAGTACCTTGCCCATTTGCTGAACTGAACTAAGCATTTAGTGGATTCGTACTAATTAAATCAAAAGGCACTGCTGAACCTTGGCTCTGAACTATTAATCTTTTTTTTCCTAGGCCTCCATTTCCTATGCTATTAAAAAAAAGTGTTTTTTAGTGGCCAAGAGCATAAATTCTGGATTCAGATTGTTGTATTCTCACCCCAGCTCTGCCATTTATAAGATGTGTGATATCATTAAATTCATCATCTTTGTGTGTCTCAGTGGGTTCATCAGGAAAATGGGCATGTTAATAGGACCTAACATATAAGACTCTTGGAGATATTAAATGAGTTAATAGACATAAATCTCTCAGACAGAACTGTGTACATATAGTGCTAGCAATCATCATCATTATTAATGTCATTGTTATCAGAAGTTGGTAACTAGATTCATCCAAATCAGGTTGTATTCACAAATGACCAAGATAGAATGATTTTATAAGATACAGCTTATAATTGTATAGACCAATTTGTACATGAAACACTCCCTACATACACCTCACACATCATCTATAGAAACTCTTCCCTCCAAGTAGGAAAGTGATGCATCTACATTTCCTCATGGACTCCGTACTCATAGATAGGTATCTGCCCTGTGGAAGTTTATGCTTTCAGCTCAGGCAGAAGATACTTGTCCTTGTAACTGCTGTGGATAATTGTTCAATAATCTACAAGTGGAATTGACCAGTGGAAATGCAACTTTTTGAAATACAGCTTTTATCCTAACTTTTAGATAGTTATTGCATGTGAAGACATAATGTTTACAGATTCAAAGTTCACACACACAAAACAAAACTTTGTTCTAATAATCAATATATTCAACAAACATGTATTGAGGACCTAGTGAATAATGAACACTGAGCTCAGATTTTAATATTCACCATCAACGTATAGCTGCCGGTCTCTATCAATCTACGTAGCTATATTTATCTTACTTTATTTGTCTATTTATCTACTGCCTCATTCAACAAGTGATTTGAGATTGATTAATACTATCTTATTCACCCTTAAAACCCTCCAGTGAGAAATTGACTATTATTATCCATTTTACATGTGAGACAACAAAAACCACCTAGAGATTAATTTTCATTTTCACTTTTTATTAAAATATTTAGAAAATTTTGAACCAGAATTGCATAATTTTAATAAATTTCATTGTGAAAGCCTTCATGCTTATCTCTGATCCCTATCCAAGGCTCACACTCTGGAACAGCTAGAATATGATTCTCGATGATGCTCTGCCTATTTGGCTGGTTTAGATCTCCAGTATCCCATTATCCACCCTCATGTGGCTTGACAGGTTTGAATAATAGGAGGCTGTGTCCAAAAGGATGGAAAAGATACTGGAGACAGAGTATCCTGTTCTCACTTTCCTAAAATTCTCATGATTACAAATATCATTTCTGAGTCCCTGAGATCCATCTGGGGATAACAAATGAATTTCTAAGACCATGAATGAAAACTAGAGGATGTGTGAAACAAGTCTCCCCAAGAGGTAGACAGCTGACTGTGGAACTGCATTTCCATTTTTTATTTCCACACTCTGAAATAACCCGCCCAACCCTCGCCGACTGCATTTCTCCCACAGAGTCAACAATGGAACACTGAGCCTCCCCGAACCTTTTTGCTTGACTGAGGACTGAGGACAGAGGACTGAAGGATCTCATGTGGGCCACATGAGGTTTGCCTTTAGCATAATATTGCACACAACCTTGAGGGCTCCAATGTGGGAAGAAAAGTCAGTGATTACCCATTTGTGGATCGCGGGAGATGTTGGCCGAGAAACACCAAGACCGTGTTGTCAAAATGCTCTGTGAAACATGGCTCATCATGGTGCAGTTGGAGCTTTAGAAGATGCTATTAAAACCATTGCTGCAGAAATGGACAGATTCTGCTTAACTCAGTCGCTCCTGCTCTTTATGTTATTTCTGAGATAATTCAGCCATTTCTTTGATTCTGGATCCTTTTTAAAAAATGTTTTATTTCACATAACATGACAATAAATTGATCAGTATATCTATCCTTAGTATTGATATATTCTTTTTTATTAATACTTCCGTGGGATAAATTCCAAAGTGTTGGAGAATTCTATGTTCTGTTAATTCCCACTAATATTAATCTAAAATAGTATCATTTTTATTATTGAGTCCCTGGAATCGGGAGTTAAAGGGGAGGGCAGGAAAGTGGCTAAGTATTAAATAATATAAAGCATATCTAACAGATTTATTTTACATGGGATACTTGTTTTCTAAGAGGCTCTGAGAATTCACATTGCCACCAGAAATGACTGAGGGTGCCCTTTCTCCAACACCCCATTAACAGAGGACTGTGCCATATTTAATAAGCAGGGTTGTTACTCAGTTGCAATGCACCTGTACACATTATGTAGCTTCTTGAAAAATTGAAATACATTTGTACCATTGTTAAGAAGCTCTTTAAATGTTTATTCCTTGACCAAGTCAACCCAGACTCTACCCTGGGCCCTCCAGCCTCCCCAGGATCTAGCAACTACAGGGTAAATACCTGAGGGAACAAGCTCGCAGGAACTTTCTCTATGCCACGCCAGTTAAATAATGTCTTAAATATCACTTTTGCCAATAGGAAAAACGTAATTATCTCATTGTTATTTTAATTTCATTTTACCAGGCTTATGATGATAATGAAATAATATAGTAATAATTATAATAAGAGATATCTGTCAATTTATATCTATGTCTAGATAAACATTCAGACAGACACATATTCTTGTTGTTATCTCGTTTTTTGTTTTTCTGTGTGTTTTTTTTCCATGAAATTCTCATTTAAAGTTTCCCTCAAGTAATTATGTCCAGACAGGAAGTCATATTTGTGAATATCTTTATTCTAAGTAAGATTACTTGGGTAGAAAATCTGCAATAGAATGTAACAGGTTTTTTTCTTGTTTACTTTTTGTTTTGTTTTTGTTTTAAAAACAGCTTCTGTTTCTCACGTAAATGTTGCTTAAAGGAAACTGAACTTTGCAAAGGTGGCAGTAGTCAAATTTGTAGCAGGACCAAGGGGCCTTGTGGAGAACTAGCACCTTGATACCTTCCTGCTTAAGGTTCAATGTCATGAACCATCTTACTGATTGAGGTGACATTGACTGAGACCTGCACAAAAGCCACCAAGCACAACCTTTGAAAGGACAAGGGAATACTCAAATGGGGGATCTGGGCTCAACATCAAGACCTAATTTATCAGAGAAGAAATCTCACTTGGGATACATTTTATAACTAAGTCAAACATTCTCCTTCCAGCATTCTGGTGCATTGGGAGGAGGAAAGAGAATGAATCCATGTTATCAAAGGCTGCAGCATTAGGAGCTTATGCCGATTGCGCTCCAGTGTCCCCCAAATCCATTCTCTGCCCTTTAGTGTTCCCAGGCAAGCTGATCTCCAGGATCTATAACATCAAGATCTCTAGCCCTCTGACATCTCATTAAAGTTGACCACTGGGGGCTACCAGCAGATGATGGAGAGTGGGAAGATAGAGAGTTTAGAGTGTTTATTCCCTTGCTCTCTCCCTACCTCCACATGGATCTGGCAGTGGCTGTGTTCCTATGTTGAGTACATGGCTTCTTTGCTGGGTACATGGCTTCCATGGCTCTCACATGCTTCTCTGGCCTGGGCTGGCAAAGGCTTCTTGTGGTTGCTGGTGCCTGCAAGCTTCACTAACCCCACTTAGCCCCTTCAACACTGACCTCTCCTCTGAAATTGTTCCTTTTCTAAGCTTTTTTCAGTGAAACCCCTTGGGCATGACTTCATGCAAGAACATTGACCAATGTGGAGTCCATGTGTGCATAGGTCTGGGGTGACCATGGCAGAGTAGACAATGAGATAAGACCTACTGTTCCTTTCCCCGCACTGCCTGTGTAAGTAATTGCTTGGCCAGTAGTGATGGCATGTCTAGATCACCACAGTGGAAGTCAAGAACGTCTTCTAAAGACAATGAAAGAGCATCTGCTTTTTAGCATGTGCCATTGACTTCAGCAATACAGTACAGCATGGCCCCCAGTGGACTGGGAAGGTTTTCAGGTTCTACTCTGCATGGCAATTTGCAACTAGGATTGACCTGTGTCAGTCCTGGGACCAAGTAAACCCCAGGGACTTGGATTTGTCATGAAGTAGGAGACACCCACAGAGGAGCAAATTAAGAGCTTTCTCATGATGGAAGAAATGGAATGTCAAACACTTAGCTCAAATAGTCAAATGGGTTTTTCTTGAAGAGACCTTATAGTGAATCTTCAAATTAAAGCTTACCAGTGGTGGTTGTGTTGATTATGGGATCCTTTTGTTAAGAAATATCCATTCATATCTTAAACCTATTTTTTGTTGGATTAGTTTTGGGAACTTTCAGATTTTCTATTTGTTCAGTTACTGCTGCCATTAAAAGACCAACACGATTTAATGACTCTGTATTTCCCTCTCTTATTTGTTTTCATACTTTTTATTGATCTCTCCCAATTCATCAGGGACTCTGCCAAGAGCTGAGATGAATAGATGAAAGTGCACACTTCCTGCATTCTAGAAGGGAAGGAATTTAATATTTATCTAATGCCATCTCTATATTTAAATAATTTATGTACAATATCCTACATATTTTTCCCAACTAAGTAAAGCAAGTCATATTATTTCTGATTTTGAAGATAAGAAAATTGTGAATTAAATAATTAATTTGCATACCCATGCACACAGTGATTGAAGATGGATAGGGCACACCCATGTCCATCTGCCGTGAAAAGCTGTGCCTCTCCAATGAGCCAGGGCTGCCTGATTCTCACATGAGGTTGACCATGAAGTAAGAATTGACAAAATGCTAAGAACACTGGGGAGGAGAACTGGGAGAAGTTTATCCACCTGTGAGGATCAGAAAATACTCACTGGAAAACATATGCCTGGAATTAGCTGCAGAGGTTATTTCACCACAATGAGGAGAGGAGCTGTGTGCACAGCATTGGACTCTTGGTAGTCGCTAAATTTGTTGGATTAATGAATTCACTCAAATAACAAAGACTCAAAACAACCGGGGGAGGTTAATGTGCTGAGTGCTTTGCAGAAGGTTTAGTGAGGGACATTTCCTATCTATGTGTGTCCTCACTGATGTCTGTTAGTAAGATCATAAACCATATGCTCAAGGGCCTTATGGTCCTCTGAAGAAAGCCAGTCTATAGAATCAAGATATGATTATGGTCAATCACTGTCTCATCAGGCAACATAAATTGGAGACTGTTTTCCCATGTGCAGCTCATGACAAGTCTTATGATTGGGGGCCTATGTTTTATTGCCTATAAATCCTTAATATTATACTAGCCGGCAGCATAAAGCTACCATTTGGAAACCCCAGTAAGTTAAAAAAACAATAGCCCCACAGACTCTGCCAATTCTAATTTCTTTAATGTTTAGGGTCATTAAGTAGCAGAAAGATATCACTATGAAGTCATTATACTTACAACATTTGGACCCAGATGGCAGTTGTTCTTAGCCATTATGGATCAACTCTTCAAAAAGGCTGAGGACAGATCCACATTGGAGAGCATAGTTTAATGAATTATCCTAGTAACAGGGTGCAAAATGGACCCATGAATATGCTACCTCCATGTCGTCTTTCTTTCTTATTAATTCAGAAATGCTTATTTCTTTAACAAGTATTTGTTGCCTGCCTACTTTAAACTGAGTTGTCTATTAAACCCTGAGGATACAGTGTAAGCAAATAAGACCTGGAGCTTACTTTTGAGTCTGGGAAACAAGTAGTACATATATATTTACAGAAATAAATGTAGAATTATGAATTATGTTAAATGCTATAAAGAAAAGTACAAGGTGCTATGAGCAAGTATAACAAGGGAACCTACTTGAGATGTGGTTGGCTGTCAGTCATTGTCATAAGAAATGCAAGCCTGGTGTTATATCTCTCAATTTCTTAAGAGAGGCCTGATATATAGATTTTTATGCAAAATTACCAAATTAAAATATTTTAAAACATAAAAGATGTTTTGAAGGTCGCAAAAACTAGTCATACTCCAGTTGCATCTTATGGTCTTTCTTTTTATTATTATTGCCTTAGAATGTAGGATAATGTCATTGTGAGAAGGAAGAGATTAGGGTAGGAAAAGATGTCAAGTGTGTGGGTCAAAAGCAGAGTCAGGGGAAAAAATTCTGAAGCTTTGGAGAGACTTCAGCACACAGCTTTGGCATAATTTTATGTTTGCAGCTTTTGGTGTTATTTTTATAGTATGACTTGTCTCAAGGAGGGGCAGAGTAACAGTAGTTCATGCTTGGATTTTGGGGTCAGAGAGACCTGAATCTTAGATGAGTTTTTAAAGCTCTCTGACCTTCAATTCTTAGTCTAAAAAAAAGTAATACATCTATCTCACACAGTTATTGGCAGGATTAGAGGTGATCAGTCAGGTGAAGCACATATCACAATGCTTGAAATGTAGTAAGGACTTAAAAATGGTAGCCAATAATACAATTATTGTTGCATCTCATTAATTATAACTAAAAATTCAGAAGAGTTAGCTAACTTACCCAATTAATAAATAGAAGAATCAGTATCTGAGCTCAGGTCTGCCTGTTTCTGATTTCAATTTGCTTCTAACTGCCTCACTGTTTGGGACACCTGAACCTGCCATGTCCTCTAGGTGAACATCAGTTAACATCACAGTGGCTGGGAGCAGACACTTTGGGATCCCTGTTTCCCTAAGAACTTAGTGCTCATTAACAGGAAGCTCTTACGGCCTGCACAAAGCTTACATTCATTCCCTTTGTGAGCTACTCTTGTGGAAGTAATCGCGTTGTAGCTAAGTTTCTTCATGCTCTACTTATTAATGAGATTGTAGACTACTTGAAGGGAAGGGTTTAGATTGTATAGAAGGTATCCTCCTCCCCTCACACTGTCTGCTAAGAACAGATGATTTATTACATAAATCTCCTATATTTACAATTCCCAAATCCAAAAAGTTCCAAAGCTATATTTTAAAAAATTAATTTGACAGCAAGACCAAACCTGACTTTAACTATTTGAGAGGGAAACTATGACCTAAATCACTGAGAGACTATGTACAGTCTTTATTTTTTTATTTTTTATTCTTCGAGATGGCGTCTCACTCTGCTGCCCAGGCTGGAGTGCAGTGGCATGATCTCGGCTCACTGAAACCTCTGTCTCCCAGGTTCAAGCAATTCTCCTGCCTCAGCCCCCTGAATAGCTGGGATTACAGGTGCACATCACTACACCTGACTAATTTTTGTATTTTTTGGTAGAGATGGGGTTTCATCATGTTGGCCAGGCTGGTCTTGACCTCAAGAGATGCTCTCGCCTTGACCTCCCCAAGTGCTGAAATTATAGGTGTGAGCCACCATGCCTGGCCCAGTCTTTATTGATCCCAAGTAGAATATTCATGTTTTGTGAATAAATATTAATACATTTGATTAGGAAGTTCAACCAAAACTTGCCAGTAATATTACATGACTATGTATAGTGTGGCCACACCACCAGTGAGGTATCTATTGTTAAGCTGATGAAGCTTAGGCTTCAAGGCTTTTGTACATAATTTTGCATTCAAAAATTTGTAATATTTTACTGGAAGAATCTTCCCAAATTACATAAGAATTAAGCCTCAAGCCTCACCAGGGATCAGCCCTTGTATATCACCTTAACTTTGTAAAATTTGAAAAGTTTTGAAACCAAAGCACTTCTTACCTTGAGGGTTATGGATTTGTGCATTTTAGCAAAACAGAGGAAGGCAGGAAGACAGATGGAAAGGAAGACATCAAGGAGGTAAGTAAAAAAGATAGATATACCTATATAATTTTTAGTAAGAAAATACTGCCATATATAGAATTTAAAATTTAGTGGCTGACAATACAATATGAACAACAAGTAGTTATATTTAGCCCAGTCATCTGTCCAAAGTGAAGGTTCCAAGTCAGGGGCAGCTCTGCTCCACTAGGTCATTAAGAGACCCAGACTGCTGTTGTTAACATGTGGCTTCCAGGATTGCTGTCATCCATATCCTTTCAGGCCTTGGAGAAGTGGAAAAGCAAGAAATGTGCTTGAGAGGTTTTTTGTTTGTTTTGGTGTGTGTGTTTTTTTCCTAAGGGTCAAGTTACAATGTCGCACTCTACTTCTGTTTACACTCCACTAGCTATAACTCAGTCTCATGGCCGCATCTTCCTGCAAGGGACAGGTAATGTGGCTGTAACTTAGGGAGAACAGGAGAATAGATTTTGGTGGAATAGAAACAATATCTGACATACCAATCACCCTTTAAATGAGGCTTCATAACAATGCATGACTTACTGCTTCTCACGGTCTAAAAATCCAGGCAAGCACTTAGGTTTCTCTTATCTTAGACCCCTGTTCTACAGCCAAATTACCGGAACACATAAAAGTAGAACTAGGCAATAAAACCTCAATTAGATGTGCTTGGAATGTCCTGTGAGTCTGTACTGACCCTTTAAGATAGTTTCTTTCCTTATTTGACAACTTTCCAGTCTTGAATTTGTAATTAAATAAGTGAATGAATAAAAGAATGAATGCGTACCTCTCCTACTAGCCCAGGGTGTGGAGTGTCGAAGAAAGCTACAACCTGAGTCTAAATAATAATAATGATGATGACATTAATTACATAATACATTTGACTAGCAAGTCAGCTTACAAAGCAACATCAC